>NW_007036053.1:0-479 GCF_000164805.1 Carlito syrichta | reverse complement strand
CTAGTTAAGTCAGCTCATTAAGTCATCTGGCTAGCCAGCTATCTAGCTATTTAAAAAGCTAGTTAAGTCAGATGGCTAGCCAGCTGGCTAGCTAGTTTGGTCAGCTATTTTAGTCAGCTGGCTAGATAGGTAGTTAACTAGTTAAGTCAGCTAGTTAATTCAGATAGATAACTAGTTAATTCAGATAGATAGCTAGTTAAATCAGCTAGATAAGTCAGCTGGCTAGCTACCAAGCTAACTAGGTAGTTAGCTAGTTAAGTAAGCCAGTTAAGTAGGCTTGCTATATAGGAACTAGCTAGTTATGTCAGCTAGTTATGACAGCTGGCAGGCTAGTTAAGCAGCTTGTTAAGTCAGATGGCTAGACAGCTGGCTCGATAGGTAAATAGCTAATTTACTCAGCTGGCTAGCCTGCAGGCTAACTAATTACGTCACCTACTTAAGTCAGCTGACAATCTTGCTGGTTACCTAGGTAGCTAGCT
>NW_007036052.1:0-472 GCF_000164805.1 Carlito syrichta | reverse complement strand
TAGGTGGCCATCCGGCTAGCCAGCTGACTTAATTAGCTAGCGACCTACCTAGCCAGGTGGTTGGCCCCCTGACTTAACCAACTGAATTAACCAGGTAGCCAGCTGGCTAGTCAGATGAATAAAGTAGTGAGTGACCTAGCTAGCCAGTTGGCTAGCCACTTGAATAAATTAGCTGACTTAACCAGCTTAGCCATCTGAATTAACTAGGTGTCTTAACCAGCTAGACAGCTTGCTAGCCAGCTGACCTTACTAGTTAGCTAACTAGCTAGCCAGCTAGGAAGCCAACTGAATTAACTAGCTGACTTAACTAGCTATCCCGCTTACTAGCCAGCTGTCTTAACTAGCTTGCTACCTAACTAGCCAGCTGGCTAGTGATCTGACTTAACTAATTGACTTAACAAACTAACCAGCTAGCATGTTAGCCAGCAGACTAGACTAGCTCACTTGAGTAGTTAGCCAGCTGTCTAGCCAG
>NW_007036051.1:0-346 GCF_000164805.1 Carlito syrichta | reverse complement strand
CTTTCCTGTCCTCTTGATAAATCCTGCTTTCACACACACAAAAACTATGTGTGTGTGTGTGTGTGTGTGTGTGTGTATATATATATGGAGGCAGAGGCGAGAGGATTACCTGAGCCCAGGGAACCAGAAAGGGCAACCCGGTGAGATCTCATTTCTAAAATAAATAAAATAAAAATTAGCCCAGGCTCCGTGGCTCAGCCTGTAATCCCGCGCTTTGGGAGGTTGACGTGAGTGGATTGCCTGAGCCCATGGGTTCGAGACCTGCCTGGGCAACTTGGTGAGACCTTACCTCTATAATAAATAAAAAATTAGCCGGGCGTGGTAGCGCACACCTGTAGTTCCAGTT
>NW_007036050.1:0-347 GCF_000164805.1 Carlito syrichta | reverse complement strand
TCCTATGTAGCCCTTCTTTAGCTGATTCTCAAACAGACACTGCACTCACCCTTAACTTTCAAGCAGAGAAAGGATATCGGGTATCCCCTCAAAATGTCCAACTGTCTGTCACACAAGTCACGTATCTAGGGGTAGCCATTTCATACCAACAGAAGGCTATAACGACAGATTGGAAGGCCCTAATTAAATCCCTAAATGTACCTAAAACTAAGCAGGAAATTCAATCATTTTGGGGGCTAGCAGGATACTTTTGGGCGTGGATTCCCAACTTTGCCTTACTGGCAAAGCCACTCTATACGCTCATAAAGGGAGACCCCAATGAGCCACTCCTAACACCCTCCTCCATT
>NW_007036049.1:0-684 GCF_000164805.1 Carlito syrichta | reverse complement strand
CAGAGAGCTAGCTGAGTCCCGAGACTCCCACACACATGGTGGAACAGCAGCAGCAGAGGGCCATAATATTTGGCCCTGAATGGGACCAAAGGTCCCCAGGCCTTGGACCAGCATGACTGGTGGTGGGCTGGGGGATGGGGGAAGAAAAGTAAGAGTCTTATTGGGAACTCACATTCGGAGAATCTCACAAGTTCACCTATGCTGTCGCCATCTTGTTCCCCCCTGTACGACATTTTTAAAATCCAGTCCTCTTTTGATGGACAGTATGGCTGATTCCAGGTTCTTGATATTGTGAAAAATGCTGTGATAAACATACGTGTGCAGGTATCTTTTTTATAGAGTGATTTGAATTCTTCAGGGTATATCCCCAGTATGGGGATTCTGGGGTCATATAGGAGGTTGATATTTAGAGCTTTTAGGAATCACCACACTGTTTTCCACAGAGGTTGCACCAATTTGCACTCCCACCAACAGTGCAGGCGTGTTCCCTTTTCACCACACCCTCTCCAGCAACTGTTATTTTTTGAGTTATTGATAATTGCTATTCTGGCTGGAGTTAGGTGTTATCTCAATGTGGTTTTGATTTGCATCTCCTTGATGTTTAGTGAGGTTGAACATTTCTTCATGTGTCTGATGGCTGCTTGGATGTCTTCCTTTGAGAAGTGTCTGTTCATATCTTTTGCC
>NW_007036048.1:0-347 GCF_000164805.1 Carlito syrichta | reverse complement strand
TTATTGGCTGACTAGTTAGGTCAGCAAAACAGCAAGCCAACTAGTTAACTGAGTTAAATAGTGGGCAAACTCGTCAGTCAACCAGTTGACCTACCTAACTAGTCAGCTGACAGATCGGCCAACATGTTAAGCCATCTAATAAGTCTGCCGAGTAGTCAGGCAATGTGTTAAACCAGCTAACTAGTTGGCTGACTCATCAGCCAACAAGAAAAGTCACCTAGCTAACTCGTTAACCACCTAGTTAGGTCAGCAAGTTAACTTGTTTAAAAACTAGATAAATCAGTTAAGTAACTTGTTAACCAACACTTTAAGTCAGTTAGCTATCTCGTTAGCCAACTAGTTAAGTC
>NW_007036047.1:0-763 GCF_000164805.1 Carlito syrichta | reverse complement strand
GCTAGCCAGCAGAATAACTAGTTAATATAGCTAGTTTAGTCACATGGCTGGCCAGCTACCTAGCACGTTAATCAACTAGATGATTAATCAACTGACTAGCCAACTAGCTAGCTAATTCAGATACCTCGTTAAGTCAGTTGGCTAGCCAGCTCGCTAGCTAGTTAAAAAGCTAGCTAATTCAGATGGCTAGAGAGCTGGCTAGCTATTTCAGCTAGTAAAGTCAACTGACTAGCTAGCTAGTCAGCTAGTTAAGTCAGCTAGTTATGTCAGCTAACTAGTTAGTTAAGTCAGTTCGTTAAGTTGGCTAGGTAGCTAGATAGCTAGCTAGGATGCTAGCTAGTTATTTCAGCTATTCAATTCAGCTAGTTTGCTTGTTAGCTAGATAGTTAAGCCAGCTAGTTACGTCAGTTGGCTAGTTAGTTAAGTCAGCTACTTAAGTCAGCTGGCTAGAAACCTGCCTAGCTGGGTAGCTAGCTAGTAAATTCAGCAGGCTAGCTCGCTGTCTAGCTAGTTAAATCACCTATTTTAGTCAGCTTGCTAGTCAGCTGGTTAGCGAGAAAGCTAGGTAGTTGAGTCAGCTAGCAAGCCATCAGGACATGTAGGTAGCTAACTTGTTAAGTCAGTTGGCTATACAGCTTTCTAACTAGGTAGCTAGACAGTTATGTAAACTTGCTAGCCAGCTGGCTAGTTAGTTAAGTAACCTAGTTAAGTCAGCTGGCTAGACACCTGGCTAGCAGTGTACTACCTAGTTATGTCAGCTGTC
>NW_007036046.1:0-348 GCF_000164805.1 Carlito syrichta | reverse complement strand
GAGTGGAGTGGAATGGTATGGAATGGAATGGAATGGAATAGAATGAAAAGGAATGGAATGCAATGGAATGCAATGGAATGAAATGGAATGGTGAAGAACGGACTGTGATGTTATGGAGATTAATGGAATGGAATGGAGAGAAATGGTATTGAATGGAATGGAATGGAGAGGATGGAATGGAATGGAGAGAATTGTCAAGGAATGGAATGGAGAGGAATGGAATGGAGAGGAATGAATGGAATGAAATGGAATGGAAAGAAGAGAAATGGAAGGGAATGAAATGAAATTGATTGGAATGTACAGGAATGGTATGGAATGGATACGAATGGAATGGTATGCAGAGTAATT
>NW_007036045.1:0-409 GCF_000164805.1 Carlito syrichta | reverse complement strand
TTTTTATTTGTTGTAGAGACAGGTCTCACCAAGTGACCCAGATTGGTCTAGAACTCTGGGCTTAGGCAATTCTCTCACTTCCACCTCCCAATGTCGCACCCCAGGAGGACTTGAACTTATTTAGAGCCCCTCAAAGCAGTGCATTTTAGTTCACTTTAATTTTTTAGAAGAGTTGAACATTTCTCACTCCCGAAATGTTTGCTCTGAAATTAAACAATGGTGGGTGCTTAAAAGGCATGAGGATCACATTAGAAAACAGAGGGGATGCTGGGTGCAGTGACTCACGCCTATCATCCCAGCACTTTGGCAGGCCGAGGAGGGAGGATTGCTTGAGCCCAGAAATTTGAGACCCGCCTGGGCAACATAGCAAGATCTCATCTCTACAAAAAATACAGAAATTGGCTAGGTG
>NW_007036044.1:0-349 GCF_000164805.1 Carlito syrichta | reverse complement strand
TGTCTCAAGTACTGTAACTGTGTAATGGAAGTGTGAGTCTTCCACTTTGTTCTTTTTCAGGCTTGTTTTGACTATTCTGGATCCTTTGCATTTTCATATAAATTTGAGGATAAGCTTTTTCATTTCTGCACAAAAGACAGTTGGAGTTTTGATATGGATTGTGTTGAATCTCCAGAATAACTTAAGGAGTATTGCCATCTTAACAATATTGTTTTCCAGTCTATGAACATAGATGTCTTTCTTTTTATTTCAGTTTTCTTTAGTTTCTTTCAACAATATTCTATAGTTTTCAGTGTACGTGTCTCACACTTCCCTTTCTAAATTTACTGCTAAATTTCTTTTTTTTTTT
>NW_007036043.1:0-349 GCF_000164805.1 Carlito syrichta | reverse complement strand
TGCTCTGGGACTTTCCCGTCATGAGAATTGTGAACTAAATAAGCCTCTTTTCTTTATGCATGACCTAGTCTCAGATATTCTTTAATAGCAACACAAAATGGACTTAGACATTTTCCTTGATTCATGGTCATTTCACACCAATCTCTTCCTCTGTGTGTATGTATAATCCAATTTCAAAGCCACTTTCACATTTTTAAGTATTTGTTACATCAATACCCCACATCCCAGTACCAAAATCTGTATTAGTTTTCTATGACCACTGTAACAAGTAACTACAAAATGTGGCATAAAACAACAAGAATTTATGTTGTCACAGTTCTGTAGGTGAGAAGTCTGAAATCAAGGTGTT
>NW_007036042.1:0-349 GCF_000164805.1 Carlito syrichta | reverse complement strand
CTCTTTTGTTCTTCTCTTTTTTATTACTTTTTTATAGTTTAAGGTGTGTGTCAGTATATGTGTGAGGTTTCAACTGGAATTCTTTTTTTTTTTTTTTGGTCTTTTGTTTTTCTTCTCCATTCATTTTGTGCTAGAGTTTTTTGTGTGTTTAGTTTCTCTAGTTTTTGATGTTGTGGTTTGTTTAGTTTCACTTTGTTGTTATTTCAGTTTGTTTGGGGTGTGTGTGAATGTGTGAGTGTGTTCAATTGTTTTTTTATTTGTTTTTTGCTTTTATTGCTCTATATTTTTAATCTTTTTTTTGAGAAAGCAGGATTTATTGAGGACAGAAAAGCTCCAACAGTGGGAGGGG
>NW_007036041.1:0-576 GCF_000164805.1 Carlito syrichta | reverse complement strand
GAGGCAGGAGGATGGCTGGAGCCCAGGAGCCCAAGGTCAGCCCAAGCCACGCTGGGAGACGCCTATTCCACACCCATTCAAATAGGGGATCTAGGATCAAAGTGCTCATTGTCCCAGCCATTCCAGAGACTAGGCAGGAGGATTGCCAGAGCCTGCAATTTTGAGCCTGGTGGTGAATGACGGTCATGTCTTTGGGCCCCAACCTGTACCACAGACCTATACCCTGTCTCCAAAAACATGAGAATTGTACACAGATTCTCAACTGTGTGTGGTGTGTTCACAGGGCGACTGGCTCCCAGGCTCCAGCCATCTTCCTGTCTCAGCCTCCCCGAGTGCCGAAGAGACAGGCATGAGTCACCTGGCCGTTCCAGCTCCCCTGAAGTTTTCCTTTCCCCATGGCTGCCCCTGGGATAAGCTAGTAGGTCCACCCTGGAGAACAAGGCGGGAAGAGGGGTGGGGTCCTTGGCAGAGACACACCCATGTGCAGGTGCTACCCATGGGGAGGCACAGTGAGCAACTCCACCCATCCTCTCCTTGGTCCTTGGTCATTGGAAGGGAGTGGACCTCTCGGTGGGG
>NW_007036040.1:0-448 GCF_000164805.1 Carlito syrichta | reverse complement strand
TCTGCCATGTGCTTAGCAATATGCATTATAAGACAATCTAAAGAGGTATTACCTTGCCTGAGTCAATTTCACATAACTGGGTATGAACAAAAGACATGCATGTACCCATAAGCACTCACAGAGCCTATGTAAGTAAGACAGTGAGATAAAATGTACTGGGGCAGACAAACATGTCCCATTAAAGGGATCACAAGAATGAAGTAGATGAAATAAAACATGAATATGAAGCAGTAATGTCAGGACAGCTAAGTTTTGTACTTAATTTTAAAAATCAAACTGTCCCATTCACATTTTATTTATTTATTTATTTATTTATTTATTTACTACTTATTGGAATCTCACTCTGTTGTCCAGGCTGGAGTGCCATGGCACGCTGAGAGCCACCTCAGTGTCGATCTGCTGGGCTCAGGAGATCCTTCCGCCTCAGCCTTCCAAGTGGCTGGAATTA
>NW_007036039.1:0-351 GCF_000164805.1 Carlito syrichta | reverse complement strand
CAGCTAGATAACTTTTTAGCTAACGAGTTAAGTCAGATGATTAAGTCAGCTAGCTAGCACGTTAGATAACAAGTAAGTTAACTAGTTATCTGGCTGGTTACATCAGCAAGCAAGCTAGGCAGCTAACTATTTAAGACAGCTTGTTAGATAGGTAGCTAGCCATTTAGATAAATATTTAAGTCAGCTGGCTAGCTAGGTAGCTAGTGAGTTAAGTCAGCTAGTTGAGTCAGCTGACTAGCAAGCTGTCTAGCTAGGTAGCAAGCTATTTAATGCAGGTGGCTAGCCAGCTGGCAAGCTGGTTAATTCAGCTAGTTAAGAGAGCTTGCTAACCCACTGGCAAGGTAGGTAGCT
>NW_007036038.1:0-351 GCF_000164805.1 Carlito syrichta | reverse complement strand
TGTGAGATTTTGGAACGTTATTCAGCCAATTTCATTAAAGTCACCCCTTCACTAGTCTTAACTTTTTTTTTAAGTATGCATTTGATTTCATATTTCCTACTTATTAAACAGCACTCAAATAGACTCTATCTGAAACAAACAAACGAAAAAAACTCTGTGTGTTCCACAAACTATTAATATTTTGAATGATGCTATTTAATTCTGAGGTCAAATAAGGTTTTGCTTTTTGTATATATTCATGGTATAATACATACATCTCACAATTATTATATTTACATGTCAAGATTTGTTCTTTTATAAAAATTATGCTTTTGCTATGTTCATTCATTTTTATACATAAGATTTGCTACT
>NW_007036037.1:0-352 GCF_000164805.1 Carlito syrichta | reverse complement strand
TTCCTTCTGAAAAAAAAAAAAAAAAAGAAATCTTAGCTCTGGTGATCTGAGGCCTTTTCCAAGACCCACAGCTTCCGTTTCTCTTGGGGTCCTCCCAAATTCTAGTGGCTCCTTGAAAACCACATCTTTCCAGAGACCTAGGATGAAGGTGAGAGGCTTGGCAATTTAACATGGAGGCTAAGGAATGAGCTACAGCCACAAGCCCTCTTTGGATACTACAAAGGTCAACACTCCCTTCTCTTTTTTGAGTACTTTGTTCCTAGGTCAGACCAGGAGAGACCCCTTATTCCATCTAATACATAGTGTGTGTGTGTGTGTGTGTGTGTGTGTGTGTTTCCCTTCTGTCCTGAGC
>NW_007036036.1:0-352 GCF_000164805.1 Carlito syrichta | reverse complement strand
TAGTGGGCAAACATGTCAGCCGACAAGTTTGATCAGCTAATTAGTCGGCAGACTAGTTAGGTTAGCAAAGTAGTTGGTCAACTAGTCGGCCAACTAGTTAGGTCTGCAAACTAGCCAGCCAACTACTTAACCGAGCTAACTACGTGGCCAACTCATCCTTCAACTATTTAACCCAGCTAAATAACCGGCCGACTAGTCCGCCAGCTTGTTAACCCAGCTAACAAGTCAGCCAAGTAGTCAACCAACATCTTAAACCAGCTAACTAGTCAGCCGACTCATCAGCCTAAAAGTTGTCACCTAGGTAACTCGTTAACCAACTAGTTAAGTCAACTATTTAACTCATTGACCAACT
>NW_007036035.1:0-353 GCF_000164805.1 Carlito syrichta | reverse complement strand
GAACAGCCCCAAGTAGAGTCATCATAGGTGATCCTGGTGCAGAGGAAACATTAACTTTGAAAATAATGAGAAGCAAGCCAAGATCAGTGCATACCCCATGTTGTTGACCCTGGGAAGTACACAGAAACAGGGACTCCTCATCATGACCTGTAGAGGAAGGAGAGAAGAGCTACTCAAATGCAGGAATGGGCTGTGTCTGCATGTCTTGCACTCTGTGGACATGTGTGCACTGCCCAGCTAGTCCCTCCTCTGACTCTGGAATCCCTGGAGGGGTGGGTAAAAGGGCTTCAGGGATTAGATGATCAGGGAGACTTTGCCCATTTGCCCACTGTGGAAACAGTATGAGTATTGTG
>NW_007036034.1:0-353 GCF_000164805.1 Carlito syrichta | reverse complement strand
GAAATGGAAAGGAGAGGAATGGAATGAATCGAATGGAATGGAATGGTATCGAGAGGAATGGATGGAAAGGAATGAAATGGAATAGAGTGGAATGCATTGAAATGGAGAGGAATGGAATGGATGTGAATGGAATGGAATGGAAAGGAATGAAATGGAATGGAAAGAAGAGGAAGAGAATGGAGAGGAATGGAATAGAAAGGATTGGAATTGAATGGTGAAGAGAGGATTGGAAAGAAATACAAGAGAATGGAATTCAGAGTTATGGAATGGAATTGAATGAAGATTAATGGAAAGGAGATTAACGGAA
Organism: Carlito syrichta; assembly: GCF_000164805.1. NCBI lineage: Eukaryota > Metazoa > Chordata > Mammalia > Primates > Tarsiidae > Carlito > Carlito syrichta. Next base: position 46 of record NW_007036034.1, on the reverse strand, counting down.
TGGAGTGAATGGGAATGGAGTACAATGGAATGTAATGGAGGGAAAT
>NW_007036033.1:0-465 GCF_000164805.1 Carlito syrichta | reverse complement strand
CCAGAATGGCAAATGACCAAGATACTTGCTTTCTTAAATTATCGATGCCTGGGGACTCTGACCCTAAATTAGTAAACAGGGCTCAGGAGGACCTCCTGAGCCCCACAGGTCGAGGGCCCAGAAGCCACGATCATGTGGCCACACCCCAGCCTGGTCGACGGAGATATCTGTGACAAAAAGATGCCTGCCCCATGCATCATGATGGCTATCCACGGATCCCGAGGGAAAGGTCCGCGTGGGTGGTGGACGATGGTGTGATTGGGAGAGAAAGGGGCACTACCCCACCTGAAAGTTGCAGACCAAGTGACTGGAACCTAGGCTGGCTCTGGCATTGCCAGATCACCTTGATTTCTCTGTGCTCGATGGCTGCCCTGGCAGGGAACGTCTGTTCCATGAGCTCACACTCATCCTTGCAGTGGGGCATGAGTGTGGGGGTTGGAGGCTGGCCTTCTGGGGTGTGTGGTC
>NW_007036032.1:0-373 GCF_000164805.1 Carlito syrichta | reverse complement strand
GGCGCAGCTCTGCTGGAAGCGGGCGCGGCTGCTGCGGCCCACAGTCCAGTTCTTCCCGGTGGCCTTTGCCCTCTCCGTGGGCTACACCCGCGTGTCCGCCTACAAGCACCACTGGAGCGACGTCCTCGCCGGCCTCCTGCCGGGGGCGCTGGTGGCCGTCCTCACCGTGAGCTTCCGGCCCCCTCCTTGTGGGGGACCCCCCATCCCGGTCCTTCTGTGGGCCCCAAACCCCCACCCCGGTCCTTCCCTGGGCCCCTTGGACCTTCCTGGGGCCCCCTTTCCCTCAAGGGCTTTCCTGGGGTCCCTGAACCCCTCCCCAAGCTTTTTCCTGGGCCCCTAGCCCTTCAGTCCTTCCCTGGGCCCCTTTTCCCCC
>NW_007036031.1:0-384 GCF_000164805.1 Carlito syrichta | reverse complement strand
CTACTCCTAGGGCTATTGTGAGGATTAAATTGGACCATGCAAACAGATGCATAGGAGGCCGTTAGTAAGGTGCGTGACTGTACAGAGAGGAGAATCATAGTACTGTTATTATACATAACAGAGGCAGCCAGTTCACAGAGAAGGGATCACCGCTCCACGTCTGGGGAGCAGGCAGAGAAGGGGGAGGCGGGCCTGTCTGACTGTGGCTTACATGGGGGCATTTGGAACTCTTGTGCCAGGGCCAGGGGTGAGGGTTGTAGGTGGGGGTGGCCGGACACCCGCGATGCTGACTGCGTCAGTTACTGTGTGGTTTTGTGAGCCACTGGCTGAATGTCAGGTGATGCTTTCTGACTTTATTTTGAACACCTAGGGTGTGTCCTATAC
>NW_007036030.1:0-355 GCF_000164805.1 Carlito syrichta | reverse complement strand
TGGAAGATCATGTGAGTCCAAGAGTTCAAGACCAGCCTGGGCAACACAGCAAGATCCTGTCTCTACATAAAACAAAAAGAAGAATGAGGGATGAATGTTTAATACACAACCTACAATGTTACCCTTATTTTAGGGAAAATTAGGCATAAGAATGCTAAGAGGTAGCGCGTGCCTGTAGTTCCAGCTACTTGGAAGGCTGAGCAGAAGGATTGCTGGAGCCCAGCAGGTAAAGGCTGCAGTGGCCGGGAGTGTGCCACTCCACTTCAGTCTGGGTGACAGAGTGAGACTTCAACTCAAAAAAAAAAAAGAATGCTAAGAAACAGTGGTAGAGTAGGTCTGACAGCAGCACCAGTGT
>NW_007036029.1:0-427 GCF_000164805.1 Carlito syrichta | reverse complement strand
TGGTCACTCCGTGGTCACTGAGTCTGCGCCATGGGGGGGCCTCTGGCTGTCCTGGGGCTGATGGGCGGAGCCTGCTCTCCAGATTGACAGACAAACCATGAGCAAGAGAGCAGCCCCCTCTAAGGGGACCCCGTCTAGAAAAGCACGATTGACCCGACCCATTTCCAGGAGCTGCAGGTTCCTACCTGCCTCTGCAAACCACTGCAAATCAGGAACAGGTGCTCATGGGGGAGGGTGGCAGCAGCCAGATGGGACCAGGTGTGGGGTCAGATCCAGGTTGTGCTTCTGCACGTTTGTCCCCAGAAGCTCTGCTCTCATCCTGGGTTGCCAGGAGACTTCAGGACAACTTTTTTTTTTTTTAAACATAGGAGTCTCACTCTGTCACCCAGGCTGGAGTGTAGTGGCATGCTCATGGCCACCACAGCCT
>NW_007036028.1:0-355 GCF_000164805.1 Carlito syrichta | reverse complement strand
GCGGCCACTGCACTCCAGTCTGGGCAACAGTGAGACTTCAACTCAAAAAATAAAAATAAAAATAAAAAATAGCCAGGCGTGGTAGCATGCGTCTGTAGTTCTGTCTACTCAGAAGGCTGAGACAGAAGATTGATGCTGGGTGGCTGTGAGCGTGCGTGTCACTGCACTCTAGCCTGGGCGAAGGAGTAAGACTCCAACTCAAAAAAATAAAAAAATAAAGTTAGGGTCTCACTCTTTTGCTCAGACTGGAGTGCAGTGGCACAACCATGACTCACTGCAGCCTCGAATTCCTGAACTGAACCAATCCTCCCTCCTCAGCCTCCCAAGCACACATTGGCTCCCAGAAGGGGGCTGG
>NW_007036027.1:0-356 GCF_000164805.1 Carlito syrichta | reverse complement strand
TTTAATTGTAGAGACAAGGTCTCACCAGTTTGTTCCGGCTGGTCTCAGTCTCACAGACTCAGGTAATCCACTCGCCTTGGCCTCCCAAAGTGCTGGGATTACAGGCTGAGACACCAAATATAGTTTGAGGTATTTTTTATGTCCTACTCTGGTGCTTAGTACTCACCCATGCTTTGGACATTAATGTCCCATGTTGAAAAATTACTAGCAAAGCAAAAAAGAAAATTCCAGGTTTTTGACAAGTTGTAAATATTTCCTAACTTCTCTGGACCAGTAGTTAACATTCCATTAGGAATACCAGTCTATACATTGCTCTAAACACTTGCTTGCCAGTATTTTGTGTTTAACTTTTTCTC
>NW_007036026.1:0-356 GCF_000164805.1 Carlito syrichta | reverse complement strand
AAGTATGCCACGAACAGAGTGGCTGAGTCCGGGGCCACCCTGAAACCAAAGGGCCTTCTGTAGAGAGGGACCGAGGGCTTCCTCTGTGCCCCGTCCTGCCCTGAATGCTGGGCTGGGCACAGTGGGTAGGATGAGGATGACAAGGCGAGGGTCACAGTTTAGTTTTTTTGTTGTGTTGTTTGTTTTTGTTTGTTTGTGAGTCTCACTCTGTTGCCCAGGCTGGAGTGCAACGGCACAACCAAAGCCTCGACCTCCTAGGCTCAGGCAATGAATGCCTCTGCTTCAGTCTCCTTAGTAACTGGGACTATAGGCGTACACCACCATGCCCAGCTAATTTTTTTTTTTTTTTTTTTTTT
>NW_007036025.1:0-447 GCF_000164805.1 Carlito syrichta | reverse complement strand
CAAGGAAAATCAGGGCATCTTGCTGCGAACGAAAAGGAAATCCAGTTCTACGAGTTCTCCTAAACCGGAATCTACAGGGCCTCTTGATAAGTTTTAATCACCAATCTGGGTTTCAGGATCCCTCCATTTTTCAGAGCTACATGCTCCGTGGGTATGGTACATCTGTCATTACAGATCCACAGGAACTTTCTGATCCTCTTGTTAGTTGTAAAGGGGTATCTGGTAGGACAATCCCTTAGGTTCCTCTGGACAACTAAGGCCAGATTCCCGGAACAAAAATAATTTTCTTGCCATATTTGAATGTAACTCTGTTCTTAATGTGAACTTGGTAATCATTAAATTTCCGTTTGTACTTTTATTTCGAGAAAGGCCGAGAGTTTGCAGTTTCCAAATATTTAGTACGAATTATTAAAATGTAACCAGGAATTATGGATTCTACCTCCCTAA
>NW_007036024.1:0-428 GCF_000164805.1 Carlito syrichta | reverse complement strand
AGTGATAGTTCCAACTGAAATTCAAAACCCCATACATTTACTTAACATCTTCTCTATTACTTCTGTATTATCTTACTTTCACACTAGCATACAGTGCATACACATGAAAAGACGTCATAGAAACTAGCAGAAGACACACTGCAACCACCAAAGATAACATTTTCAGCAATAGGTTGAACACTAACATTGAGTATAAGTAATTTTAAAATAGTTTAATGTGGATAAGGGATAAGTATGACAAAAGAGAATATAATTGATATAAACTCTGATAATTCAGAAAATATTACACTAAAAACAGAAGGAGAAGATGGAGAAAAGTTGGAAAAAACAACCAGCTTACTGATTTTCCATTTTGTTAAAACTGGGAATCAGATGAAATTTAAATGGAAAATTTATTCCAATTTAAGTGTATCTAAGGAGAAAAAAAA
>NW_007036023.1:0-376 GCF_000164805.1 Carlito syrichta | reverse complement strand
CTAGTCAGCTGGCTAGCCAGCTGACTTATCTCGCTGACTTAATTAGCTAGCAAGCTGACTTAACTAGCTGACTTAACGACCTAGCTACTTAGCTAGCCAGCTGAATTAATTAACTGTTTTAACTAGCTAGCTACCTAGCTAGCTGTCATATAGCTAGCTGACTTAACTAGCTGACCTATCTATCTAGCTTGCTGACATATCTGGCTGACATAACTAGCTAGTTTCCTAGCTGGCGAGAGAAATTAACTAGCTTAGATAACTACTGAGCCAGCAGGATACTCATCTGATGTAACTAGTTTTTTAACCAGCTAGCCAGCTGGTTAGACAACTGACTTAACGAGCTGACATAACTAGCTAGCAAGCTAGTTAGCTGGTT
>NW_007036022.1:0-357 GCF_000164805.1 Carlito syrichta | reverse complement strand
CTTTCTTCACGCGTCCGCTCTCCAGCCCATCTGGCTGGCTCGCTCTCCTCTTGCCTGGAATGAGTCTGACCCCTGCACGCCCCACCTGGGGAAGTTCAGGCCAGTGTCCAGACCCGACACTGTATTGATCCCAGTCCCAGAGGTCTCTGGGCTGAGGGGGTGCGAGGGAAGGGGCCAGAAGCTCTCCAAGGGGGCTGTGGAGTGTGGGCCCCCATGCACGGGGACCACGGGAAGGGACGGCCCAGGCCATTTCTCTGTCCCTGCCCAAGCTCTGACTTGCCTCTGACAGCTGTGAGAGCCAACTCAAATAAAAAAATAATAATACAATACAATAAGGCACGTGACCCGCCCACCTGG
>NW_007036021.1:0-447 GCF_000164805.1 Carlito syrichta | reverse complement strand
TTTTCGATGAAGGATCGAGGTTGGGCTAGGGGGCTCTTCTCATTGTACCAGCACATTGGATGCCATGATCAGTGGCCAGTCAAAGCCCGTGGGTCCAAGAAGTGCCCAGGCAACTAGACAAGACCTCGTCACTACTCTCCATCACAAATAAGCCAGGCATGGTGGTGCGTGCCTGTCATTTCATCTCCTCAGAATTCCGGTGGGAGGAAGGGTCACTGGAGAATGGCAGGTCAAGGCTGTGCTGGCTGGGAGCGAGCCACCGCCCTCCAGCCTGGATGATGAGTGAGACTCTGACTCAAGAAAAGAAAGAAAAAAGAGCATCCATTTGTGCATGGAATTGGGATCATCCTGAACAGACAGAGATCATTGGGGAAGGAGGCCTCAGCGTTGGGAGTAGAGTTCTCGAAAGACGGTGGATTGGCAGACATTTGGACTGTGGATTTGGGA
>NW_007036020.1:0-358 GCF_000164805.1 Carlito syrichta | reverse complement strand
TAACCTTCTGCCTGATTGATTTATCCATTATTAAAAGTGGAATATAAATTTTCCTACTATGATTGTGTTTCTATCTACTTCTTCTCAATTCCATTAATGTTTACTTCATATATTTGAGAACTCTGATGTTAAGTACATATGTGTTAAGTACATATTGGTGAATTTATTCTTTCATCATCATATAATATCCTCCTTTGTCTCTTTTGATAGTTTCTAACTTGAAGTTTATTAGTCTGTTATAATTATTTCACTCTTGCTCACTTTTATTTACCATTTGCATGGAGTTTCTTTTTCCATTCTTTAAGTTTCTATGTGTCGCTATATCTTTTTTTTTTTTTTTTTTTTTTTTTTTTTTTTG
>NW_007036019.1:0-358 GCF_000164805.1 Carlito syrichta | reverse complement strand
TATTTTGCTGACTAGCTGACTTAATGATCTAGCTGACTAGCTAGCTGATGACTTAGCTAACTTAACTATCTTGCTAACCTGTAAGCTGACTAGCTAGCTGACTAGCTAGGCACCTATCTGACTAGCTATAAACCTACCAGACCAGCCTGATAACAAGCTGTCTTAACATGCCAACCACCTAACTAACCAGCTGGCTAACCTGATGTCTTATCTAGCTGACTTAACTTGATAGCCATCTGGCTAGGCAACTGTCTTAACTAGCTATCCACCTAGATAACCAGCTAACTTAACTCACTGGCATAACTAGCTATCTACCTAGCTAACCAGTTGACTAAACACATGAACTAACTAGGTGACT
>NW_007036018.1:0-449 GCF_000164805.1 Carlito syrichta | reverse complement strand
TAGCTGGATGTCTATCTAGTTAAGTCAGTTAGTTAAGTCAGCTGGTTAGACAGCTGGTTAGCTAGGTGGCTGTCAAGTTATGCCTGCTGGTTGGCAGGCTGATCAGGTATGTGGCCTGCTAGTTAAGCCAGCAGGCTAGCCGCCTGACCAGCAGGGTGGCTGGCGAGTTAAGCCAGCTTGTTATCCGACTGTCCAGACATCCAGCTATCCAGCCAAGTAACTAGCTAGTTAAGCTAGCCAGCCAGCCAACTATCTAGTCAGCTAGTTATGTCAGCTAACTAGCCAGCTGACTAGCTAGGCTGCTAGGCAATTAAGTCTGCTGGCTAGTTAATTCAGTTAATTAAGTCAGCTGGCAAGTCAGCATGTTATCTAGGTAAGTAGCTAGTTTTGTCAGCTGACTAGCCTGCTGGCTACCTAGGTAGCTTGCTATTTAAGTCAGCTGGCTAGAC
>NW_007036017.1:0-485 GCF_000164805.1 Carlito syrichta | reverse complement strand
GTGAGTCCCACTCCCATTAGATGACCCAGGACCCCAGAGAGGGCAGGTTGAGTCACCTCCCAAGCCCATATCGGGGGTGGCACCTGGCGCAGGGGATTGTCTCCACTGGGGCAACCACCCCTCTGCCCACCTCATTCTCCAGGGTGGACCCAATCGCTCCTCCCAGGGGTCGCCTCAGGGAAAGGGATGGGGTGACTCTCAAACTGTCTGGTGGTGGCTAGCCAGGCAACTCAAGCCTGTCACCTCCACATCAGGGAGGCCAAGACAGGAAGATGGCCAGAGCCCAAAGGTTGAGACCACGCTGGACACCATAGCAATTCGCCAATTCGACACCAAGCAAAACCCAGAAAACCTTGGGTGAGGGCAGGCCTTGGTGGGAGGATTGCCTCAGGCCCAGAGTTCAAGACCAGGCAGGAAGATCAGGGTGTTAACCAAATGGAAAGCCTGTGATTACAGCAGTTTGGAAGGTCGAGGACGAGAAGAAG
>NW_007036016.1:0-433 GCF_000164805.1 Carlito syrichta | reverse complement strand
TGTGGTTCAAACCACTCCCTGGGCTGAGGTGGGAGGATCACGTGAGACCAGCAGGTGGAGCCTGCGGTGTCCCTAAGCATGCATCTGCACTAAGCCTGGGTGACAAAATGGGATTTCGACTTCAAATAATAATAATCACCGCCACCGCCACCACCACCAGCCCTGACACCCAGCATGAGTAGTCACCCTCAGGAATGGGAGAGGATAAGCCAGTTTGCCGCCTGTCATTCACCAGTGGTTTCCAAGTTGGCCACCAGGTACGTACGTCCCACACTTTTGGTCAAACATCCCAGGCCTGCCTCCACACTTGTGACCTATGGCTAAGACACGTGTGAGCTCATGGAACAGACTGATCCGAGTTAGGGTGGCTGTTGATCATAGAGCGATCAAGGAGATCCGGCAATGCTGTGGCCAGCCCAGGTTCTGGTCACCA
>NW_007036015.1:0-360 GCF_000164805.1 Carlito syrichta | reverse complement strand
TGAGTCCAGAGGCCTCCGTGATAGATGCTGATGCCCACGTGTCTGCACCCTCCTCAAAGCTCATCCATTACTTTAGAAGACAAACGCAGCTGACTGACCTAGGAAGCCGTCAGCTTGCCAAACACTCTCTACTTGTGGGCAGAGGTTAATCTATCCCTTTTTCTTCTGCCTGAGAATCTGGCCTCCAGTTAACTTTCCAGGGCTGTTTCCCTGGTAACCTGAGAGCAGTAGAAAGTCAGCTATGTTCCTAGGCAACATTGCCTCTGTTCAAACTGAGAGGACTGCATCTAAGGGGCCGTCGGGCTTCCCTGAGGGTGCATGCAGGCTCCTTTTGAGAACCTGAAGCTGTGCTTGCTGAAC
>NW_007036014.1:0-391 GCF_000164805.1 Carlito syrichta | reverse complement strand
GACAAAAAATAAGCAATGAGATCCAGAACCTCAATGTGACTTTTGACCAAATTGATTTAATTGATACCTACAAAACACTCTATCCAAAGACCACAGAATGCACATTCACCTCATCACCACATGGAACGTATTCTAAGATTGACCACATAATTGGCCATAAATCAAGCATAAGTAAATTTAAACGGGCCAAAATTTTACCATGCACCTTTTCGGACCACAGTGGAATAAAAATGAACATTAACACCAACGAAGTTTCCCCAAAACCCCCAAAGACATGGACACTAAATAGTATGATGCTTAACAACTCCTGGGTCAATGATGAAATCAAAACAGAGATCAAAAGACACCTGGAAACAAATGAAAATGAAGAAACATCTTACCAGAATCTCTG
>NW_007036013.1:0-359 GCF_000164805.1 Carlito syrichta | reverse complement strand
CATTCCTCTCGATTCCATTCCATTCCTCTCCCTTCCGTTTTTCTCCATTCATATCCTCTCTATTGCAGTTCATTCCATTCCTCTCCATTTTATTTCTCTCCATTCCATTCCATTCCTCTCCATTCCATTCCATTCCAGTCCCTTCCGTTCTCCTCGATTCCATTCCACTCCTCTCCTTTCGATTTCATTCCATTCCACTCCATTCCTCTAATTTCCGTTCCATTCCAATCCTCTCATTACATTCCTTTCCATTCCATTCAACTCCATTCTTCTTCTTTCCATTCCATTTCTCTTGATTACATTTTAATTCATTCCATTCCATTCCTCTCAATTCCATTTCATTCCTCTCCATTCCATTG
>NW_007036012.1:0-359 GCF_000164805.1 Carlito syrichta | reverse complement strand
TAGACAATGCTGAAAGAAATAACATTAGGTAAGTTTATTGTATTGTTTAACTTAATGAATTAGTTCTATCATTTCATCCCTAAGTATGTATAAGTTTTAGTGAACACAGTTTGTGAAGTAAAATTTTTTCTTATGTTTCTAAAAGTCTATAAGAACTATATCGTATCTTGTTTATAATATTTACTGCATTAGTTGAATTGATTATATTTTCCTTTTAATTTATGAACGTGGTTAAATACATTGTTTCCTAAGCTATCTATGAAGATTTTACGAGTAAAATCTGCTAATTTTGAGAGAAGAAAAAATACTGATGAAATGTTGCTGTTTATTAATGAAATATTCTTTTTTTTTTTTTTTTT
>NW_007036011.1:0-444 GCF_000164805.1 Carlito syrichta | reverse complement strand
AGGCTCAGGGGTGGCAGGCCCCTGTGTCCTGTTTGTCAGGAGGGAGCCCTGAACTCTGAGTGGGGAGGAGGGGAGGAGTCCAGGGATGATATTTAAGGCAGGCACTTTCTCCAAGGGCGCTTCTTGACCACTGCTGCGGAGATGAGAAAGCACCGGGAATCACGGGAGCCAGCAAGTGTTGTGATGTCCCGTGTAGGAAGCGGGCAGAGAGGCCTGGGAGGACAGGGCTGTCTCACACAGCAGGACACTCAGGGCCAGGCTTCAGAGCACGGGCCTCCTGAGGGTTTGAGTGTAGAGCCACGGAGGGTTCAGTGTAGACCCACTGTGGCCTGAGAGCACAGACCTGCTGAGGGTTCGGAGAGTAGACCTACTGCAGTGTCTGCGTGTAGAGCTGCTGTGGCTTCAGAGCTCCGGCTCACTGAGGACAGGGCGGAGTCAGAGAAG
>NW_007036010.1:0-360 GCF_000164805.1 Carlito syrichta | reverse complement strand
TTCCTTACCATTCCATTCCATTTCATTCCATTCCTTTCTAATCCACTCCATTCCATTCAAATCCTTTCCATTCTTTTCTATTGCATTCCTCTCCATTCCATTCCATTCCTCTCCATTCCATTCCTCTCCATTGCATTCCATTCCACTTCATTCCATACCTGTCCATTACATTTCATTCCAGTCCTCTGCATTCTATACCATTCCATTCCCTTCCTTTAGTGCCCATTCCATTCCATTCCACTCCATTCCATCCAATTCCATTCATTTCCAATCTAATCCATTCCATTCCAGTTTATTTCTTCCCATTCTATACCATTCCTCTCCATTCAATTTCATTCCATTCCATTCCTCTGCATTCCA
>NW_007036009.1:0-360 GCF_000164805.1 Carlito syrichta | reverse complement strand
GGCTAGCCAGGTGGCTAGCTAGGTAGCGAGCTAGTTAACTCAGATGGATAGCCAGCTGGCTAACTAGATAAGTCAGCTAGTTGAGTCAGTTGGCTATCCAGTTGGCTAGCTAGTTAAGTCAGCTGGTTAAGTCAGCTGGCTAGCCAGCTGGCTAGCTAGGTAGTTAGCTAGTTAATTTAGCTGTCTACCCAGCTGGCTAGCTGGTTAATTTTGCTAGCTATGTCAACTGGATAGCCAGTTGGCTAGCTGTGTACCAAGTTAGTTAAGTCAGCTGGATTACCCTCTGACTAGCTAGATAAGTCAGCTAGTTACGTTAGTTGGCTAACCAGCTGGCTAGCTATTTAAGTCTGCTTGCGAAAT
>NW_007036008.1:0-360 GCF_000164805.1 Carlito syrichta | reverse complement strand
TAGCTAGTAACTAACAGGTTAAGTCAGTTGGTTGAGTCAGCTAGCTAGCTAGTTAGCAAATGAGTTGAGTCACTTGGTTGAATAGGCTAGCTATCTAGTTACCTAACGAGTTAAGTCAACTGGATGAGTCAGCTAGCTAGCTAGCTAGTTAACGAGTTAAGTCAGCTGCTTAAGCCAACCAGAAGCTTGTTAGCTAACAAGTTAAGTTGAGTGACTTAGTCATCAAGCTAGCACTTTAGATAACAAGTGATCTAACTACTTAGCTAGCATGCTAAGTCAGCTAGCTATCTAGTCAGCTAACTATTTAAGTGAGCTTGTTAGCTAGGTAGCTAGCTAGTTAGTTAACTGTTTAAATCAGCT
>NW_007036007.1:0-360 GCF_000164805.1 Carlito syrichta | reverse complement strand
AGATCATGTAGCCTTTGTATAAATTGAGTAAGGAACTGGGAACAAAGAGGTATTGAGAAGGATTTATATGATTGCAATAGCTTCATGTGTTGATAATGTGAACTAGAGTTCTACAAGAGCAGATTCCTCATGTGAATTAGAGATTGTGATGTTGAAAATATGAAGTTAAGAAAAAGCAAATTTGAGAAATGTATGTGCTGTGCAGTTAAAAATTAAAGATTTAGTATTTTTATTTTTATTTTTATTTATTTATTTTTTGTTCACTACAGTTAACGTTTTCTGTCTCTCACTATTTAACAGATTTAGTATTTTTGTAAGTTAGAAGAGTAGAAGGAAATGAATGATGAGAAAAGAGAGTTT
>NW_007036006.1:0-468 GCF_000164805.1 Carlito syrichta | reverse complement strand
AATTGGGCGTACATATGGCACAAAGCCAGGCTAAAGAATTTTGTTTTGAAAGTCAGAAAGCACCTAAAGGAAAATTATTGATTTATACCTAGGAGACAGAGTAAAAAAGAGAAGCTTTATGTCATCCTTTTTATAGATCATTGAATATTAAAAGCCACTTCACTCTGGGCAAATTAAATCAGAATTTTAAGCTCCAATTTGAAGTAATCTGTTTGCATAGATAAAACCTCAATGTTCCATTATGCCAACTATAACATCTGAGACCATTTGTTTCCTTATCATCTTTTGTTTGACATTTTATTCTATGACAGACTAAGAAGTAACATTGATTTCCCTTGGAGAGTTTAATCACATCTGGTATTTTTTAAGAAAACTTTCCTGACATAAATAGCAATCATAATATAAAACCATTCACATCTAATAATATCTTTAAGTGTTATGTGATTTACTTGCACACAAATTAAATTT
>NW_007036005.1:0-930 GCF_000164805.1 Carlito syrichta | reverse complement strand
ATTACCCTGCATTCCATTCCATGTTATTCCTCTCTAAAACCTCCCATTCCACTGCATTCCACTCCATTCCATTCCACTCGATTCCTCTTTATACAGTTCTCTTCCATTCTATTTCCTTCCTCACCGTTCCATTCCTGTCAATTCCATTCAATTCCATCCATTCCATTTCTTTCCTTGACATTCCAAACCATTCAATGCCATTCCATTCCTCTCAATTTCATTCCATTCCATTCTATTCGTTTCCATTCCTTTCCTCTCCATTCCATTCCCTGCAATCCATTCCATTCCATTCCATTCCTCTCCGTTTTCTTCCATTCCTCTCCATTCTATTCCATTCTATTCCATTCCATTCCTCTCCATTCCAGTCCATTCCATTTCTCTCCATACCTTTCCATTACATTTCATTTCATTGCCTGCCTTCCATTCCATCGTATTCCTTTCCTTTCCATTCCTCTCCATTCCATTCCAGTCCATCGCATTCCATTCCGCTCCACTCCAATACATTAAATTCCTCACCGTTCCATTCCATTCCATGTCACTCAGTTGCATCCTCTTCCACCCAAGTCCATTCAATTCCTCTGCATTCCACTGCAGTCCACTCCATTCCATTCCTCTCAATTCCATTCTTTTCCATTCTATTTCATTCCTCTAAATTCTATTCCATTCCATACCATTCCTCTCCATTCCATTCCTCTCCCTTCTATTCCATTCCATTCCTTTCCATATAGTTCCATTCCTCTCCATTCCATTCCATTCCATTCCATTCTATTCCTTTCCTCTCCATTCCATCTATTCCGTTCCTCTCTATTCCATTTCCTTCCATTCCATTTCCTTTCTCTCGCTTCTAATCCATTCTTCTTCACTCCATTTAATTCCATTCCATTCCATTCAGTTCCATTCCTTTCCATTTAATTCCATTCCATGCCATTC
>NW_007036004.1:0-361 GCF_000164805.1 Carlito syrichta | reverse complement strand
TGAGGCGGGAGGATTGCCTGAGTCTGGCAGGTGGAGTCCGCAGTGTCCGTGAGCATGGCCCTACACGCTGGCCTGGGTGATAGAGAGGGATTTCGACTCCAAATAATCATAAACACCACCAGCAGCAGCCCTGCCAGCCGTCTGGAGGAGTCACCCTCAGGAATGGGAGAGGAAAAGGCATTTTCTGGCCTGTTGGTTGCGTAATGTTTCAAAGGCGGCCACCAGGAACGTCTGTACTGCGCTATTGGCCAAACACCCCTGCATGCTTACCTCCATTCTCCACACCTGTGACCCATGGCAGAGAGACTCCTGTGAGCTCATGTAACAGATGGCCCCAAGTTAGGGCGGCCATGGGACACAT
>NW_007036003.1:0-363 GCF_000164805.1 Carlito syrichta | reverse complement strand
GCTATCTATCTAGCCAGCTGGCTAGCCAGCTGATTTACCGAGCTGACTTAAGCTAGCAAGCTGGCTAGCCACCTCACTTAGCTTGCTAGCTATCAACGTAGTCAGACTGGCCAGCTGAGTTAACTAGCTGACTTGGACAAATATCCTGCTGGCTAGCAAGCTGTATTATCTAGCTAGCTATCTACCTAGCCAGCTAGCTAAACAGCTGACTTAACTAGGTGACTTAACTAGCTAGCCAACTTGCTAGACTGTTGACATAACTAGCTAGCTACCTAGCTAGCAACCTGGCCAGTTAGCTGACTCAACCAGCTAGCTAACTGACATATTTGGCTGACTTAACTAGCTAGTTTCATAGCTTGCCAG
>NW_007036002.1:0-472 GCF_000164805.1 Carlito syrichta | reverse complement strand
TGCCCTGTGGTCACCTTTGAAACCTCCTGCAAACATCTAGCCAAAAAGTGCTTTTCCCTCTCCCATCCCTGAGTGTGACTCCTTGCCCTGGGTTGCAGGGTTGGTGGTGGTGGTGGTGGTGATTATTATTATTTGGAGTTGAAATCCCCCTCTGTCACCCAACCCAGAGTACAGGGGCATGTTCACCGTGTATTCAACCTGCTGGGCTCAGGTGATACTCTGCCATGGTCCCCCAAGTGACTGGAACCACTGGCCTGCGCCACCATACCTGGTTAATCTTTCGATTACTTTTTATGACTGAGATGAGATCTCAGATCTTGTCCTGGGCTAGTGTTGAACCCATAGGCTAAGGACGCCCACTCACCTTTGCCTCCAAAGGGCTGGGATGCTAGGCTCAGTCCCAGATCCCAGCCTGTGTTTATGGTGGTGATTGGGTTTGGTATTATTAGTCTTAGTCAGAGCCCACCACTGT
>NW_007036001.1:0-362 GCF_000164805.1 Carlito syrichta | reverse complement strand
CTCTCTCTGTAGTGTGTATGGTGTGGCATGTCTCCCTCTGGCGTGTGTGGTGTGGCACACATCTTCGGCCTCTAAGAGTCATACCCCCTCCACCTCCCCCCAATACATATTTTGCGCATTTCTGTGGTGTGCCTCCTCATCCTCCCTAAGGCACACCTCCTGTGCGACCCTCCTGAGTAGCTTCTTGGCCTCTCCATGATACACATTCATGGCCTCCTTATAAAATATCTCCTTCGTCTCCCTGAGGCATACTCCTCAACATTCCCGCTGTGCACCACATCTCCTTAGCCTCCCCTTCGCACGTATTCTTGATCTCTCTAGAGCACACCTCTTCAACCTCTACATGGCACATCATGCCTCTT
>NW_007036000.1:0-416 GCF_000164805.1 Carlito syrichta | reverse complement strand
ATTGAGGGAATATCCAGAGACTCAGTGACTGAATAAGCAGCAAGAGCTGATATGTTTGCCACCTTGTCAGCTTTTCTATGTCCTAAGGCTTCGAAGCTGTGCTGGTGTCCTTTGGAAGCTGAGCACCTTTGATGAGTTGTAAAATTAAGGGAGCCTCTCTGGTATGTTTTTCCTTAGGAGTGAATGCTCCTCTTTCTTCTCAAATAGCTGCATGGGAATGCAGGATGTGAAAGGCAAGCTTAGAGACTGTATATACATTAAACCTTTTGTCTTTGTCCACAGCAAGTGACCAAATTAAGGCAATGAGCTCTGTCTTTTCAGAAGAAGTAACTTGGGACAGAGGTGCACTCTATGGGAAAGGAACTCACCTGTCCAAAATCAAGGGATGGACACAGAGACGTGGAGTGCAGCAGAAG
>NW_007035999.1:0-377 GCF_000164805.1 Carlito syrichta | reverse complement strand
CTCTCCATTCCTTTCCATTCTATTCCTCTCCATTCCATTCTATTCTGCTACAGTCCATTCTGTTGTATTCCACTCCTTTCCTTTCCATTCTATACAATTCCATACCATTCCACTACTCTCCATTCCATTCCACTCCATTATTCTCCATTCCATTCCATTCCATACAATTCTCCTCCATTCAATTTCATACCATCCATTCGTTCCATTCGATTCCATCCCATCCCATTCCATTCCATTCCTCTCCATCCCATTCCATCCCATTCCATTCCATTTCTCTGCATTCTATTCTATTTCATACAGTTTTTCTCCATTCCTTTCCTCTCCATTCCAGATGATTCCTCTCCATTCCATCCTCTCTATTATGTTCCATTCCTCTC
>NW_007035998.1:0-3865 GCF_000164805.1 Carlito syrichta | reverse complement strand
TCAGCTTGTTAACTAGGTAGCTAGCTAGTTAGCTAACTAAGTCAAGCTGGCTAACTAGGTACCTAGCTAGTTAGCTAACTATTAAGTCCACTGTTTAGCTAGGTAGCTATTAGTTAAGTCAGCTACTTAAGTCAGCTGGCTAGCCAGCTGGCTACCTAGGTAGTGAGCTAGTTAAGTCAGTTGGCTAGCCAGCTGGATAGCTGGTTTATTCAGCTAGATAAGATTGCTGGTTAGCCAACTAGCTAGGTAGGTAGCTAGCTAGTTAAGTAAGCTAGTTAGCTACATGGCTAGCTAGTGATGTCAGTGAGTTAAGTCAGCAGGCTAGCCAACTGGCTAGCTGGTTAAGTCAGCTAGTTTAGGCAGCTGTCTAGCCAGACGTCTAGGTAGGTAGCTAGCTAGATAAATCAGCTTTCTGGCCAGCAGGATAGTTGTTCAAGTCAGCTAGTTAAGTCAGCTGGCTAGCCTGCTGGCTACGTTGATATCTAGCAGGTTAAGTGAGGTGGCTACCTAGTTTGCCAGCTTAAGTCAGCTAGGTAAGTCAACTGGCTAGCCAGCTGGCTAGAAAGGTAGCTGGCTAGTTAAATCAGCTGGTTAGTCAGCTAACTAGCTGGTTAAGACAGCTAATTATGTCAGCTGGCAACCAGCTGTCCAGCAAGTTGTCAGCTAGTTAAGTCAGCTGGGAACCAGTTGACTAGCTAGTTAAGTCAGCTCATTAAGTCTGTTGGCTGTCCAACTTGTTAGCTAGTTAAAAAGCTAGTTGAGTCAGATGGCTAGCCATCTGGCTAGCTAGGTTTTAGCTAGTTAAGTCGGCTGGCTAGCTAGGAAGATAGCTATATAAGTCAGCTAGTTATGGCTGCTAGGTAGCCAGTTAAGTCAGCTGGCTAGCTGGCTAGCTATGTAGGTAGCTAGTTAGTTAAGTCAGCTAACTAGCCAGCTGGCTAACTGGTTAACTCAGCTAGTTAATTCAGCTGGCCAGCCAGCTGGCTAGCTAGTTAAGTCAGCTAGTTAAGTCAACTGGCTAGCTAGTTAAGTCAGTTAGTTAAGTCAGCTGACTAACCTGCTTCCTAGCAAGTTAGCAAGCTAGTCAATTCTGCTAGCTAGCAAGCTGGCTAGCAAATTAAGTCACGTAGTTAAGTCAGCTCGCTGACCAGGAGTTTCGCTAGGTAGTGAGGTAGTTAAGTCAGCTGGCAAGCAAGCCATAGATGTAGGTAGGTAGCTAGATAAATCAGCTGGCTAGCCATAAGGCTATCTAGCTATGTCAGCTAGTTAAGTCAGCTGACTATACAGCTGTCTAGCTAGCTAGTTTGCTAGTTTAGTCTGCTGGCTATCCAGGTAGCTAATTCGTTAAGTCAGCTAGTCAAGTCAACTGGCTTGGCTACTGGCTACCTAAGTAACTAGGCAATTAAGTCAGCTGGTTAGTCAGCTGTCCAGCTAGTTGAGTCAGCTAGCTAGCTAGTTAAATCAGCTCGTTATGTCAGTTCTCTAATCAGCTGGCTAGCTAGTTAAAAAGCTTGTTACAATGGATGTGCAGCCATCTGGCTCGCTAGTTATTTCAGCTAGTTAAGTCACCTGGGTAGGTAGGTAGATTGCTAGTTAAGTCAGCTTGATATGTCATCTACTTAGCTAGTTAAGTCAGCCAGTTAAGACAGCTAGCTATATGATAGCTACCTAGGTAGCAATCTAATTGAGTCAGCTAGTTAAGTCAGCTGGCTAGTTAAGTTAGCTATTTAAGTCAGCTGTCTAGCTAGTTAATTCAGTTAGTTAAGTGAGCTGGAGAGCCAGCTGCCAAGCAGGATGGCTAGTTTTAAGTCAGCTTCCCAGCCAGCTGGCTAGCTAGCTAAGTCACCTACTTAGCTCGCTGGCCAGCAGGATAGCTAGGTAGTTAGGTAGTTAAGACAGCTGGCAAGTCAGCGAGCTAAATGGTAGGTAGCTAGTTAAGTCAGCTGGCTAGCCATCCACGGTCTAGTTATGTCACCTAGCTAAGTCAGCTAGCCATCCAGCTGTCTAGCTTGGTATCTAGCTAGTTAAGTCTGCTGACTAGCCAGCTGTCTACTTCGTGAAGTCAGCTAGTTAAGTCAGCTTGCTAGCCTGCTGGATAGCTACGTAGCTAGTCAATTAAGTCATCTGAATAGCCAGTTGGCTAGCTAGGTAGCTAGCTAGTTATGTCAGCTGTCTAGTCAGCTGGCTAGCTAGTTGATTTATCTAGTTAAGTCAGTTGAGTAGCCAGCTGGCTAGCTAGGTAGATTCCTAGTTAAGTCAGTTGGATAGAAAGCTATCTAGCTAGATAAGTCACCTAGTTAATTCAGCTGGCTAACCAGTTGCCTAGCTATGTAGCAAGCTAGTTAATTCAACTGGCTAGAAAGAAGGACAGCTAGTTAAGACAGCTAGTTAAGTCAGCTGGCTAGCCAGCTCTCTAGCTAGGTAGTGACATAGTTTAGTCAGTTGCCTAGCCAGCTGGCTAGCTAATTAAGTCAGCTAGTTGTCATCTTGCTATCCAGGTGGCTAGAGAGGTAGAAAGCTAGTTAAGTCAGCTGGCTAGCCAGCTTGCTAGCTAGGTAGCTAGCTAGATATGTCACCTAGTTAAGTCAGCTGATGAGCCAGCTGGCTAGCTAGGTAGCCTGCTAGTTAAGACAGCTGGCTAGACAAATGGCTAACTAGATAAGTCACCTAGTTACTTCAGCTGGATAGCCAGCTGGTTAGCTATGTAGCAAGTTAGGTAATTCAACTGGCTAGAAAGCAGGCTAGCTAGTTAAGATAGCTAGTTAAGTCAGCTGGTTAGTTAGTGTCCTAGTTAAGTCAATTGGCTAGCTAGCCAGCTGGCTAGCTAATGAATCAGCTAGTTAAATCAGCTGTTTATCCAAGTTGCTACGGAGCTAGAGCGCTAGTTAAGTCATCTGCCTAGTCAGCTGGATAACCAATTAAGTCAGCTAGTTTAGTCACCTGGTTGGCAAGCTGCCTAGCTCGTTAATCAACTAGTTAAATCATGTGGCTAACCAGCTGGATAGGTAGTTAAGTTACCTCATTAAATCAGTTGGGTAGCCATCTCCTTAGCTAGTTATAAAGCTTGTTAATTCAGATGGCTAGACAACTGACTAGCCAGTTATTACAGCTAGTTAAGTCAACTGGCTAACTAGGTAGCTAGCTAGTTAACTCAGCTCGTTATGTCAGCTAGTTAACTTGCTAAGTCAGCTACTTAAGTCAGCTTTCTACCTAGATATCTAGCTAGGTAGCTAGGTAGTTTTTTCAGCTAGTAAATTCAGCTGCCTAGCTAGATAGCTAGCTAGTTAAGTCAGCTGGTTAGCTAATTAAGGCAGCTAGTTAGGTCACCTGGTTAGCCAGCTGCTTAGCTTGGGAGCTAGCTAGTTAATTCAGCTGGCTAGCCACCTGGCTAGCTAGTTAAGTCACCTAGTCAACTCCGCTCGCTAGCCAACTGGTTAGCTAGGTAGCTAGGTAGTTAAACCAGCTGGTAAATCAGTGAGATATGTAGGTAGCTATCTAATTAATTCAGCTGGTTAGCCACCTGGCTGACTAGAGGTGTCAGCTAGTTAAGTCAGCTGGCTAGTCAGCCGGCTAACAATTTATGCCAGCTAGTTGAGTCAGCTGGCTAACCAGCTAACTAGTTGGTAAAGTGAGCTAGTTAATTCAAGTGGTTAGCCAACTGGATAGCTAGGGAGCTCGATAGTAAAGTCAGCAGGCTAGCCAGCTGTCCAGCTGGTTAAGTCAGCTACTTATGTGAGGTGGATAGCCGCCACCTGGCTAAGTAGGTAGCTAGCTAATTAAATCAGTTGGCTAGCTGGTAGGCTAGCTAGTTAAGTCAGTGAGTTAAGTGAGCTGTCTAGCCGGCTGGCTAGCTAAGTGGCTAGCT
>NW_007035997.1:0-363 GCF_000164805.1 Carlito syrichta | reverse complement strand
GGAGGTAGGACCCAAAGGAAGGGCTTCTGAGCACAAACCTAAGCTCTTAATACATTTGTTACTGCCTCTGATGTAACTAGACATGTGTGGCAGTTGGCTTAAAAGGATTAAAGTGTGAATGTTCTCATAGTTTGGGGAAAGCAGTATCACATCCACATGGGGTGACCTTTGACATAGCACATTTGCTTTTTAGAGGTGAAACTTGAATTAAACCTTGAAGTTGAGCAGGTTGCCCTAGAGAGACAATGGGGTATTAGGGGTGAAGGGCATAACAGAAGCCAGAAGCTCAGAGAGTGCAAGACGGATGTTGCTTTGCAAATGTGCCACAGAAATAAGCATGTGGGAGTCCAGCAGCAGGCAGTC
>NW_007035996.1:0-364 GCF_000164805.1 Carlito syrichta | reverse complement strand
TTGTATACCTAACCCTTAACTGTACCCCACAATATCACAATTAAAAATATTGATTAAGAAAAAAAGAACATATTTTACACCAGCAGCCCATCATCACTGCCCACATCAAATGTTCCTGGCCCTGGATGTGCATTCTGTTTATTAACCCAATGAACAACCACATAAAAAAGCAAGAAGGAAACAGATGCCTAAAGAGAAGTAAAGAACCAGAAGAAACTGATCAGAATGATGAGATTTTATTTCGATGCCTTGAGTTCCCGTTGATGAACCACATCCATCACAGACAAGTCAGTACTTCTTTGTTTTTTCAGTAACTGAAGATTTCTGAGGCAGAAACTGTTAAGACAAGTTGATCAATCAGGGA
>NW_007035995.1:1342-2467 GCF_000164805.1 Carlito syrichta | reverse complement strand
GCCAACAGGTAAGCTAACTAGTTGACTTCCTCACCAGTCAGCTAGTTAAGTCAGCTCACCAGTCAGCTCACTCGCTGATTGACTAGTTAAGGCAGCTCACCCATCAGCTCACTGGCTGGCCGACATTTTAAGTCAACTCACTGGTCGACTCAATCACTGGTCGACTAGTTAAGTCTTCTGAACTGTTGACTCACTCACAAGCTGACTAAATTCAGCTTACTAGTCAGTACACTAGCTGGCCAATTAGTTAAGTCAACTGACCAGTCGGCTCACTCGCTGGCTGCCTACTTATATCAGCTGACTTATTGCCTCAGTCACCGGCTGACTAATTAAGTCAGCTGACAATTTGGCTCACTCAGCGGCCAACTAGTTAAGACAGATCACCTGAAGGCTCATTTGCAGGCCGACTACTTAAGGCAACTAACGGGTCAGTCTACTACCTGGCCAACTTATTGAGTCTGCTAACCAATCACCTGACTAATCGGCCACCTTTTCAGCTTATAAGTTAGCTCAGCTAACTACTCAGCCGACTAGTTAGGCCAGCTAAATAGTCAGCCTACTAATCGGATGAATAGTTAGTTCAGCAAACCAGCATACCAACTAGTTAACCGAGCTAACTAGTGGGCTAACTCGTCAGTCAACTATTTTGCCCAGCTTACTAGTCGGCCGAATTATTGGCCAACATATTAAGCCAGATAACAAGTCTGCCCCATTCAGCCAATGTTTTAAAACAGCTAGATAGTCGGCTGACTCGTCACCCAACAAGCTAAGTCACCTAGCTTACTCATTAACCTACTAGTTAATTCAGATAATATACTTGTTAACTAACTAGTTGCAACAGTTAGCTAACTCATTAACCAACTCGTTAAATCAGCTAGCTACCTCGTTAGCCAACTAGTTAAGTCAGCTAACTAAGTATGCTAGCTAAACTGCTAGCTAGTTAAGTCAGATAGCTAAGTCAGTTAGCTCACTAATTAGCTAACTATTTAAGACAGCTACTCAAGCTTTCTACCTAAGTAGTTAGCTAATTAGTAAAGTCATCTAGTTATTCAGCTAGTTAAATAGTTAGCTAGCTTTTTAATTCAGTAGTTGTCAGCTAGCTATCTAGTTAAGAAAGCCAATTAA
>NW_007035995.1:0-364 GCF_000164805.1 Carlito syrichta | reverse complement strand
AAATTCAGCTAGATATTCAGATGGCTACCTATGTTTCAAGTTAGTTAATTTAACTGGCTATAAAGCAGGCCAGCCTGTTAAGACAGTTAGTTAAGTCAGCTGTCTAGCCAGCTGGCTATCTAGGTAGTGACCTAGTTAAGTCAGTTCACTAGCCAGCTGACTAGCTAATGAAGTCAGCTAGTTAAGTCAGCTGACTATCCAGGTGGCTAGATAAGTAGAGAGCTAGTGGAGAGGGCTGGCTAGCCAGGTGGATTACTAGTTAATTCAGCTAGTTTTGTCACCTCGCTGGCCAGCTAACTAGCTCGTTAATCAATTAGTTAACTCAGCTTGCTACCAGTTGGCTAGCTAGTTAAGTCACCTCATT
>NW_007035994.1:0-427 GCF_000164805.1 Carlito syrichta | reverse complement strand
AGCTAGCCAGCTGGAGAGCCAGTTGACTTAATTAGGTGATTTAACTGACTAGCGAGCCTGATAGACAGCTGACTTAACTATCTAGCTACCTAGTTATCCAGCTGTCTAATCAACTGACTTAACTAGGTGACTTAACTAGCTATCTAACTGGCTAACCAGTTGATTTAACTAGGTAGTCATGTAGCAAGGCAGCTGCCTATCCAGCTGACTTAACTAAACAGCAAGCAGACTTAACTAGCTGAGTTAAGCATCTAGCGACCTAGCTAGCCAGTTGGCTTATCTTGCTGGCTTAACTAGGTAGCTATTTAGCTAGCCAGGTGACTTAACTAGCTGACTTAACTAGCTACCTAGCTACCATAAATAGCTGACCAATATAGCTAGCTTTCTAGCTAGCCAGCTGACTATAACTAGCTGAAGTAACTATCTA
>NW_007035993.1:0-1008 GCF_000164805.1 Carlito syrichta | reverse complement strand
TCAGCCAGCTGACTTAACTAGCTAGCTACCCAGCAGGCCAGCAGGCTAGCCAGCTGACTAAACACGCTGACTTAACTAGCTAGCAATCTGACTTAATTAGATTACTTAACCAGCTACCTACTTAACTAGTCGAAACACCTAGCTAGCCAGATGGCTTGCCATCTGACTTAACTAGCTTTTTAACTACCTAACCAGATGGATAGCCAACTGACTTAGTGAGTTGACTTAATTAGCCAGCCAGCTGTTTGCCAGCTGACTTAACTACCTGACTTACCCAGCTAGTCAGCTGGCTAGCCAGATGACTAAACAAGCTGGCTACCTATGTAGCCAGCTGACTAGCCAACTGTCTTTCCTATCTGACTTAAGTTTGCAAGTTGGCTAGCCAACTCACTTAACTATCTTGCTAACTACCTAGCTAGCAGGCTAGCAAGCTGAATTAACTAGGTGCATTGAGCAGCTACCCTGCTGGCTAGCATGATGATTTATCTACCTAACTACCTACATAGCCAGTTGGCTAGACAGCTGACTAAACTAGCTGTCTTAATCAGCTAGCCTGTTGGCTAGCCAGCTGACTTAACTTGCTAACACCACTAGCTAGCCAGGGAGCTATCTAACTAACTTAACTATCTAGTTAACTACCTTGCAAGTTGGCTAGACAGTTCTTTTATCTAGCTGATTTAAGCCAGCTAACCAACTGAATAGCCTGCAGACTTAACTAGCTGACTCAACTAGCTAGCTACCTAGATAGCCAGCTGACTTAAATTGAGAGCTAACTAGCTAGATACCTAGCTAACAAGCTAACTTAAATAGTTAGATTCTTAGCTATCTAGCTAACTTAACTAGCTAGCTAACTAATTAGCTTACCCGTTATCTAATGTGCTAGCTAGGTGACTTAATCATCTGACCTAACTCATTAGCTAACGAGCTAGCTAACTGACATTACCAGCCGACTTAACTCATTAGCTAACTTGCTAGCTAGGTGACACATCCAGCTGACTTAACTCGTTA
>NW_007035992.1:0-365 GCF_000164805.1 Carlito syrichta | reverse complement strand
CCATTTCATTCCATTGCATACAAATCCAAAGCATTCTTCTACATTCCACTCCGTCCATTCCACTCCATTCCATTCCATTTTATTCAATTCCCTTAAATTCCATTTCTCTACATTCCATTCCACTCCAATCTATTCTATTCCATTCCATTCCATTCCATACCTCTCCATTCCATTCCTCTGCATTCCATTCAATCCTAATCCGCTCCATTACATTCCAATCCATTCCTCTCCGTTCCATTCAATTAATCTCTATTCCATTCCTTCCCACTCAATCACTTTACCATTCCATTTTGCTCCATTCCACTTTATGACTCTACATCCTACTGCATTCCATGCCATTCCATTCCATACCAATCCTCTCCCTT
>NW_007035991.1:0-494 GCF_000164805.1 Carlito syrichta | reverse complement strand
ATGGAATGGATAAGAATGGAATGGAGAGGAATTGAAAGGAATGAAATGGAATGGGATGGATTTGAATGGAGACTAACGTAATGGAAGGGAGAGGAATGGAATGGAAAGGAGGGGAATGGAATGGAATGGAGTGGAATGGAATGAAATGGAGTGGAAATCAATGGACTGTAATGGAATGAAATGGAATGAAATGGAATGTAATGGAATAGAATGGAGAGAATTGGAGTGGAATAGAATGGAGAGAAATGGATTGAAATGGATTCGAATGGAACGGAGAGGAATGAAATGGAATGGAATGGAATGGAATGGAATGCAATGGAAAGCAGAGTTTTAGAATGGAATGGGATGGAATGGAAAGGAATGGAATAGAATAGAATTGAATAGAGAATAATGGAATTGAATGGCGAATGGGATTGAATGGAGAAGAATATAATGGAATAGAATGAAATGGAGTGGAAAGAAGTAGCATAAAATATAGTGGAATGGAATAGATG
>NW_007035990.1:0-520 GCF_000164805.1 Carlito syrichta | reverse complement strand
TTAGCCAGTTAGCTTGGTATTAAATTAGCAGGCAAGCCAGTGAGATACATAGGTATCTAGTTATTTAAGTCAGCTGGTTAGCCCCCGGTCTAGGTAGTGATGTTTGCTTGTTAAGTCAGCTGGCTAGTCAGCTGGCTATCTAGTTATATCAGCTAGTTGAGTCAGCTGGCTAGTCAGCTGGCTAGCTGGTTAAGTCAGCTAGGTATTTCAAGTGGCTAGCCAACTGGCTAACTAGGTAGCTTGCTAGTTACATCAGCTGGCTAGCCACCTGGCTAGTTTATGTCAGGTAGTTAAGTCAGCTGGCTAACAATTGGTTATTTAGGTAGCTAGGTAACTAAGTTCATCTGGCTAGCCCATTAGTGAGCTGCCTAGCCGGCTGGCTAGCTAGGTGGCTATCTATTTAAACCAGCTGGGTAGTTGGCTGGCTAGCTGGGTAAGTCAGCTAGTAAAGTAAGCTAATTAGCCAGCAGGATAGCTATGTGGCTGGCAAGTTAAGCTTGCTGGTAAGCAGGCTGGTCAG
>NW_007035988.1:0-453 GCF_000164805.1 Carlito syrichta | reverse complement strand
GAATGGAATGGAGAGGAATGGGAAAGAATGGAATAGAAAGAAATGGTATGAATGGAGAGGAGAGGAATGGAATGAAATGGAAATGAATGAAATGAAATGGAACAAGGAGGAATGGAATAAAATGGAATGTGATGGAGTAGAGAGGAACGGAATGGAATGGAATGGAGAGGAGCGGCATGGAATGGAATGAAGAAGAATGAAATGGAATAGAAAGGTGATGAATGGAATGGAAGGTATTGGAAAGGAATGAAATGGAGTGGAAAGGAGAAGAATGGAATGGCAAGAATGAAATGGCATGGCATCCATTTTTATGGAGAGGAATGGAATGGAATGGCATGGGGAGGAATGGAAAGGAATGGAGTGGAATCGGTCTAAATTGAATGGAGTCGAATAGAATAGAACTGAATGCAGTGGAAAGGAAAGGAGAGGATTGGAATGGAGTGGATTGGAATG
>NW_007035987.1:0-599 GCF_000164805.1 Carlito syrichta | reverse complement strand
TGATGGAATGGAATGGAATGGAATATAATGGAATTGAAAGGAATGCAGTGGACAGGAATGGAATGCAATGGAATGGAGTGGAGTGGAATGGAATGGAGAGTAATGAAATGGAGAGAAATGGGATGCGATGGAATGGAATTGAGAGTAATTGAATGGAATGGATCCTAGAGGAATGGAATGGAATGGAATGGAATGGAAAGGAATGGAATGGAGTGCAGAGGAATGTAATGGAGTGGAATTGAATGGAGAGTAATACAACGGAATGGAATGGACTGTAGTGGAATGTAATGGAGGGGAATGTAATGGAGAGGAATGGGATGGAATGGAATGGAGAGGAATTGAATAGAATGGATTCGAGAGAAATGGAATGGAATGGAGGCTAATGCAATGGAGTGGAATGGAATGGAATAAAATAGAATGAAGTTGAATGATGGTGAAAGTAATGGAATGGAGAGGATGCAAAAGAATTTAATTGAAAGGAATAGAGAGGATCGGAATGGAATGGAATAGAAAGCAATGGAGAGGAATGGAATGGAATAGAAAGGAGAAGAACGGAATGAAATGGAACTGAAAGGAATGGAATTCAATGGAGAGGATTG
>NW_007035986.1:0-488 GCF_000164805.1 Carlito syrichta | reverse complement strand
GGTGGCTAGCTAGTTAAGTCAGTTCATGAAGTCAGTTGGCTATCCAGCTGGTTAGCTAGTTAAAAAGCTAGTTAAGTCAGGTGGCTAGCCATTTGGCTAGCTGGTTATTTCTGTTAGTTAAATCACCTGGTTAGATAGGAAGCTAACTATATTAGTTAGTTAACTAGCTAGTTAAGTCAGCTGGGTAGTTAGCTTGTTATTTCAGCTGGCTAGTCAGTAAGTTAGCTAGGTAAGAAACCTAGTTAAGTCAGTTCACTAGCCAGCACGTTAGCTAGGTAGCTAGGTAGTTAAGTCAGCTGACAAGACATCAGGGTATGTAGGTCGCTAGCTAGTTAAGTCAGCTGGCTATCCATCTGGTTAGCTAGGTAGCTAGACAGTTAAGTAAGCCTGCTAGCAAGCTGGTTGGCTAGTATAGTCACCTAGTTAAGTCTTCTGGCTAGACAACTGGCTAACTAGGTAGCTCGATAGTTAAATCAGTTGTCTAGACC
>NW_007035985.1:0-426 GCF_000164805.1 Carlito syrichta | reverse complement strand
TGGCTAGCTGGTTAAGCCAACTAGTTATGTCAGCTGGCTTGTCAGCTGGCTAGCTAGGTAATGAGCTAGTTAAGACAGCTGGCTAGTCGGCTGGCTAGCCAGCTAGTTAAGTCACTTAGTTAATTCAGCTGGCTTCCCAGCTCGCTAGCTAGGTAGCTAGAAAGTTAAGTCGGCTGGACAGCCAGCTGTCTAGCTGGTAAAATCAGCATGTTAATTCAGTGGGCCATCCAGCTGGCCAGCTATTTATGTCAACTATTAAGTCGCTGGCTAGCCAGCTGTCTAACTGTTTAAGTCAGCTAGTTAAGTGAGCTAGGTAATTAGCTTGTTAAGTCAGCTAGTTAAGTCAGCTGGCTCACTAGTTAAGCACTTTTTAGTTAAGTCAGCTAGCTCGCCAGCTGCCTATAGGGTAGCTATCTAGTTAAATCA
>NW_007035984.1:0-626 GCF_000164805.1 Carlito syrichta | reverse complement strand
TATATAACATAAATTGTTGATAAAATTAAACATTTTAGGAAATGAAGAAGCAGGTTAGTAGAAAGGAGTTCAACAAAAGCTGGAATTCTCTGAGTGCAATTGACTAGAGGTTTTAGTGTCGGACTCACATACTTAAAAAGTTTTGCAATGGGATTCTTGGTGAATATTCATGTAAGAACTAAATATTCACACTTTTTGAGATCATTCTAAGTAATCTATACATGTGCATCTTTCCATGACCCCAAATCACCACTCTATTATTATTATTTATTTTTGTCCTAAAGCCCCGACCACTCATTCAGATAGTCTAGGATTTTAATCACTGCTCATGAATCTGTTGTTACTTATCTCAAACAGATTTTATTACAATCAAAAGATAAATGAAGGATATTGTCTGAAGTTTATGTCCCTGGGGGATTTTTCTTTTTTCTATTCATCTTCAAAATTTATTTTTTAAATTTAATTTTATTTTTGTGAGTACTACCCCTGATAGTGGTACCAGCATCTTCTCAATCTAGAGGTTACAGGAAAATCCCCATGAGACTATAAATGTAAACTGAGAGAGGGTCAAGAAGAAAGAAGTGACATGGGGGCAGTGTGTGTTGTTTGCTCCTGTAGTGTTTGCT
>NW_007035983.1:0-439 GCF_000164805.1 Carlito syrichta | reverse complement strand
AGCTAGCTAGTTAAGTCAGCTAGTTAAGTCAGCTTGCTAGCTAGTTAAGTCAGCGAGGTACGTAAGCAGGCTAGCCAGCTGCCTAGCAGGATAGCTAGTTAGTTAAGTCAACTGGCTAGCCAGAAAGCTAGCAAGTTAAGTCATCTGGCTAGTCAGCTAGCTAACTAGTTAAGTCACCTAGTTAAGTCAGCACGCTAGACAGCATGTTAGCTAGGTAATTACGTATTTAAGTCAGCTGGCAAGCCAGGGGGATATGTAGGTATGTAGCTACTTAAGTCAGCTGGCTAGCCATCAGATGCCTAGTTATGTCAGCTAGATAAATCAGCTGGCTATTTACTTGTCTAGCTAAGGATCCAGCTAGTTAAGTCTGCTGGCTAGACAGCTGGCTACCTCGTTAAGTCAGTTAGTTAAGTCAGCTGGCTAGACTGCTGGATAGCTA
>NW_007035982.1:0-439 GCF_000164805.1 Carlito syrichta | reverse complement strand
AGCTGGCTAGTCAGCTGAATTAACTAGTTAGCTACCCAGCTAGACAGCTGGCTAGTCAGGTGACTTAGCTTGCTTACTTAACTAGCTAGCCAGCTGACTTAACTAGCTGACTTAACTAGGAAGCTACCTAGCTAGCCAGCTGACTATACTGCTGAAATAACTAGCTAGCTAGCTAGCTAGCCAAATTAACTAGCTGACTTAACTAGCTAGCTAGCTGACATAAATAGCTGAATTAACTAGCTAACTAGCTAGCCAACTCACTTAACAAGCAAGAAATAACTAGATAGTCAGCGGTCTAACCATCTGACTTAACTAGCTTTCTAACTAGCGAGCGACCTGGCTAGGCAACAGACTTAACAAGGTGACTTAACTACCTAGCTGTCTGGTTAGCTATCTGACTTAACTAGTTGATTAACGATCTAGGCAGCTGGCTGCTCAG
>NW_007035981.1:0-369 GCF_000164805.1 Carlito syrichta | reverse complement strand
GTTTCTGATACTCTCAGGACATGAGTTTTCAAACTGTGTCTCTTACATAGTAAAACACACTGTGTCTTCAGGGCTCAGACTGCTCAGCTCCATTTAGTCTGTGCTTATGGACATGTGACAGGTCATGATGACTCTTCCTTGGAACTTCTGTGCATATTTTATGTTACCATTGTATGGCTTTACATGTCCCATCCAACCAAGCCCTTGTCTGGGGGCCTATCACACCAAGCTTATATAGTAGCTTGTCAAAGTGTACATGAAAGCCTTGCAGGCAACCTTCACCGAGGGCCCAGTCTTCCCCAGAGCAGTCACAGACTGCACCAGGTGGACCAGGGAATGGCCACCATGGAGAAGATACAGGAGTGGATG
>NW_007035980.1:0-403 GCF_000164805.1 Carlito syrichta | reverse complement strand
TTTTTTTTTTTTGAAAGATGTGGGGTACAATTTATGATTAGTTAGACAAGTGGTCATCATTATAGGTAAAGTTTGGGCCTCTAATCCCCTTTACCTGATTTGAGATCAGGAGTTACCCTTATTGATGTGATGTGCCCCCCACCCTCCCTTGGCAGTGTCCTGCTAATGTCAAACCCTTTCTTATAGTATTATAGTAAATGTTCAGGGTCCACTTATGAGTGAGACCATGGTTTTTATGGCTGCATATTATTCCATTGTGCCTGCGTACCACTTTTATTTTATTTTATTTTATTTTATTTTTATTTTTATTTTTTTTTAGTTAGAGTCTCATGCTGTCGTCCTGACTGGAGTGCAGTAGCTGCTCCCGGCCACCGCAGCCTCGACCTGCTGGCTCCGGCGATCC
>NW_007035979.1:0-715 GCF_000164805.1 Carlito syrichta | reverse complement strand
GGCTAATCTTTGGATTTATTTGTGATGGCCGAGACAAGTG
Organism: Carlito syrichta; assembly: GCF_000164805.1. Taxonomy (NCBI): domain Eukaryota; kingdom Metazoa; phylum Chordata; class Mammalia; order Primates; family Tarsiidae; genus Carlito; species Carlito syrichta. The sequence goes on along the minus strand of NW_007035979.1, from coordinate 675 downwards.
CTCGCCCAGTGTCCCAGGCTGGTCTCAAACCTGCAGGCTCAGGCCGTTCACTTGCCTTGGACTCCGAAGTGCCATGATGTCACGCTGAGCCCCTGAGCCCGGGCTGTGGTTGTGGTGGTGGTGGTTGGAATTACTACTCTGAGTCGGATTCCTACTCTGTCACACAGGCCAGAGCACAGGGCCCACTCTTGGCTACCTCGGTCACAACCAGCTGGGCTCTGGTGATTCTCCTGCCACAGTGTCCTGAGTGGTCCCAGCAAAAGGCATGCACCACCACGCTTGGCTCATTTTGTTGGTTACATGTAGAGACGAGGTCATGCCCAGTTGTCTGGGCTGATCTCAAACCCGGGGACTCAGGCTATCCTCTCACCTCAGCATCTCAAAGCACTCGGGTGAGAGGCATGAGTCACCACACCCAGCCTTACCATCCCACTTGAGGCCCCACCACACATTCTGCTCCCTTCAGACGACCCTGTAAACCAGACTGGGCAACCAGAACTGTCCACTGATCCCACCCAAAGGGAGCGCCTGGTGCAGGGATGTGTCTCCGCCGGGTGCCCACCCCTCCACCCACCTCGTTCCCAGAATGGATCTACTCACTCCTCCCAGGGGTCATCTCAGGGAAAGTGAGGTCATAACTCTCAAACTTTCCAGGGGGAGAGGATGGCTGGGGGA
>NW_007035978.1:0-370 GCF_000164805.1 Carlito syrichta | reverse complement strand
GTCTTTCTTCTAACCTCCAGGGTGTCTGTAGATTTCAGCCACAGGAAGCCATGCCAAGACCCAATCAGGGAAAACTGGTCAAGGCTTCTTTTGAAAACGGAGCCTTAATTTTCCAGCCCAAACCTCACCCGGGACCCTGGATGTACAGCGTCAAGGGAGAGCTGCTCTGGTGGACAGGGACCCAACTCTGAGGTCTCGAGCAGCCCCCCTCCCTCCCCCGCCCCGGGGTCTCTGGTCTGCCCATCCGAGGCCAAGCCTCCGGACACTTCTGTGGCTGTTTGTGTGTGACACTGGGGGTGTGTCTGGCTAGGGCGTGGGCACGCCTGTGATTCTGAGCCCAGAGCCTGTGTCCAGCCCCTAGTCCCTGTAG
>NW_007035977.1:0-498 GCF_000164805.1 Carlito syrichta | reverse complement strand
CTCAAAAGAAGATATATGGGCAGCCAACAGACACATGAAAATGTGCTCAACTTCACTAATCATCAGAGAATTGCAAATCAAAACCACACTGAGATATCACCTAACCCAGTAAGAATGACCATCATTAATAAAACAAACAACAGATGCTGGTGAGGACGGAGAAAAAGGAATGCTTCTACACTGCTGGTAGGAATGCTTCTACACTGCTGGTGGGAATGCAAACTAGTGCAACCTCTTTGGAAAGCAGTGTGGTGATTTCTGAAAGTTCTACACATCAACCTTCCATAGGACCCAGTAATCCACCTACTCGGAATATATCCGGAGGATCTCAAATCGTTCTACAAAAAAGATACCTGCACATGCATGTTTCTTACAGCACTATTCACAATATCAAAAACACGGAATCAACCATTCTGCCCATTGAAACTGGAATGGATAAAAAAAAAATGTGATACATATACACAATGGACTATTATGCAGCCATAAAGAAGGACAAAC
>NW_007035976.1:0-437 GCF_000164805.1 Carlito syrichta | reverse complement strand
GGATTCGAGATCAGCCTGGGCAACTTGGTGAGATCTTGTCTCTACAATAAATAAAAAAAAATAAGCCGGGCGTGGTAGCTCATGTCTGTAGTTCCAACTACTTGCAAGACTGATGCAGAAGGATCACTTGAGCCCAGTAGGTCGAGGCTGCAGTGGCCATGAGCATGTCACTGCACTCTAGCCTGGGTGATAGAGTGAGACTTCAATTCAAAGAAGAGAGAGAGAGAGAGAGAGAGAGAGAGAAAATAGTTATTACTAATATGCTCAAATAATATGCCCCCCAAATTGAGAATTTACCCAGAAAATTTGAATCTATAAAAAAGAATAGCCGGGTTTGGTGGCTTAGCCTGTAATCCGCACCTTTGGGAGGCTGAGGTGAGTGGATTGCCTGAGCCCGTGGGTTCGAGACCCGCCTGGGCAGGCGAGACCTCATCTCT
>NW_007035975.1:0-419 GCF_000164805.1 Carlito syrichta | reverse complement strand
CTCAGAATGTCTCCTCATGTCCCTTCTCGGTAAAGCCTTCTGACGTCTACACCGCCGATCAGCTTGGCCTTGAACCCACGTCTTCTGACTCCCAACTCCTGTTTTCCGCCACGCTGTGTCTGTGGAATTCTCAAAATGGGCAGCCTGGGTCCTACCTGGCTGGAATCTACTAGACATGAAACTTGAGGAAGCCAGGCTATGCAGTCCTTCAGCAGAAGTAGGTCACCTGGTGGAGGGGGCCCCGAGGTTTGCCATTTTTGGAATATATGGCGTGCGCATTTCCAGAAATACACAACGGCCCAGTCTCTGTTGTGCACCGGGGACTGACCTCACGGCTCTCCAGCCTCCTCAGTCTTCCATGTGCAGATGGTCCCTGAGGGAAAAACGGTAGAAGGTTGAGGTAAAGAACAAGAGACGCC
>NW_007035974.1:1811-3453 GCF_000164805.1 Carlito syrichta | reverse complement strand
CTCTATTCCATTCCACTCCTTTCCTTTCCACACTACTTGATTCCATTCCTTCCATTCAATTGCATTCCTCTTCGTTCCATCCTATTCCATTCCATCCCTATGTGCTCTATTCCATTACACTCCATTCCATTCCATTACATTCCACTCCAGTACACCATTTTGGTGCACGCCATTCCATTTCATTCCACTCCATTCCATTCCATTCCATTAAATTCCATTCCTCTTTACTCCATTCCGTTTCTCTCCATTCAATTCCATTCCATCCTCTTTATTCCTCTCAATTCCTTTCCTCTCCATTACCCTATATTGCATTCTATTCCATTATTATCCAGTCCATTACATTCCAGTTATCCCCATTCTATTCCGTTCTACTCCATTCCATTCCATTCCGTTCCATTCCTCTCCATTCTATTCCATTCCACTCCTTTCCATTCCATCCTTTCCATTCCCCTCCATTCCATTGCTCTTAATAATTTCATTTCTCCCTGATCCATTCCTTTCCATTGCATTTTCTGCAACTCCAATTCGTTCCATTTCATTCCTCTCCATTCCATTTCATTCCTTTCCATGCCATTCCATTTCTTTTCATTGTATTGCATTGCAGTCCATTCCATTCCTCAACATTCATTTGAATTCCTTACCATTCATTCCTTTCCATTCCATTCTTTTCCATTCCAGTCGTCCATTCCCCTCGAGTCCAATGAATTCCACTCCACTCAATTCATTCCACACCCTTTCAGTCCATTACATTCCTCTCCATTCCATTCCACTCTATTCCTCTCCATTTCTGTCCATTCCTCTGTATTGCATTCCATTCTTCTATATGATTTCCTCTCCTTTCCATTCCCCTCCATTCCATTCCTTTCTATTTTATTCCATTCCTCTCTATTCCATTCCATTCTATTGCATTCCATTACACTCAAATCCATACCAGTCCACTGGTCTACATTCTATTCCATTCCATTCCATTACTCACGCTTCTATTCCACTTCATTCCACTTCACTCCATTCAATTACATTCCATTAAATTCCATTCCATTTCTCTTCTATCCATTCCTCTCGATTACTTTACATTCCATTGCTTTCCATTCCATTCCCCTCCATTCCATTCAATTATCTTTCTCTCCATTCCATTGCATTCCTCTCCATTACATTACATTCTTCTCGTTTCATTGCATTCCATTTCACTCCACACAATTCCATTCCATTCCATTTCACTCCACACCATTTCCTTCCATTATATTTCTCTCCATTCCATTCCATTCCACTCCACTCCACTCCACTCCACGCCATTCCATTCCATTCCATTCCTCTTAATTCAGCTCCATTCCTTTACATTCCATTACATTCAATTACACTCCTCCCCATTCCATTTCATTCCATTGATTTCCATTTCTCTCCATTCTAATCTATTCCATTCCATTCCACTCCACTCCACTCCACTTCACTCCAATCCAATCCATTCCATTCCATTCCATTCCTCTTTATTCAATTGCATTCCTTTACATTCCATTCCATTCAATTACACTCCTCCCCATTCCATTTCATTCCATTGATTTCCATTTCTCTCCATTCCAATCCATTCCATTCCATTCATTTCATTCCATTCCATACCATTCCTATCCATTCCATTCCACTCCAT
>NW_007035974.1:0-1045 GCF_000164805.1 Carlito syrichta | reverse complement strand
CACTTCATTTCATTCTTTGCCTCTCTATTCCATTTCTCTCCATTTCATTACATTGCATTCTATTTCATCAATCTGCATTATATTCCATTCATCCCATTTCACTCCACTTCATTCCTTTCCCCTTTATTCCATTCCATTCCATCCTCTCCATTTCATTCAGTTCCATTCCACTCCATTCCATTTCACTGCACTTGATTCCAATCATTCTCTTCCATTCCATTTCTCTCCATTTCATTCTATTACATTCCACTCCATTCCATTCCACTACACTCCATTCCATTCCATTCCTCACTTTGTCATTGCACTCCACTACTATCCAAACCATTCCACTCCCGTACATACCATTCTATTCGACACCATTCAATTCCGTTCCACTCCATTCCATACCATTCTTCTCCATTCCATTCCTCTCCTTTACTCTGTATTCAATACCTCTCCATTCCATTATATTGCATTACATTCCGTCTCATCCATTCTATTCCACTCCATTCCATTCCATTCCATTCCATTCCCCACCATTCCATTCCTGTCCATTTAATTTCATTCCTCTCTATTCCATTCTAGTCTATTGCATTCCATTCCACTCCATTAAATACCAGTCCACTGCTCTGCATTCAATTCCATTTCAATTCATTCCATTCCTCACACTACTATTCCTCTCCATTCCATTTCTCTCCATTTCATTACATTCCATAAAGTTCATTCCATTTCTCTCCAATCCATTCCTCTCCATTCCTTTACATTCCATTACATTCCTTTCCATTACATTCCTCTTCATTCCATTCAATTATCTTCCTCTACATTCTATTCCTTTCCTCTACATTCCATTACATTACCTTCTATTCCATTCCATTCCACACCATTCCATTCCATTCCATAACACTCCATATCATTTAATTCCATTCCATTCCTCTCCTTTCCATTCCATTTTATTCCATCCCATTAACTCCATTTTCTGCATTCCATTCCCATACATTCCATTCCATTCCATCACATTCCTCTCAATTCAATCGCATTCCTTACATTCCATTTCATTCAATTACAC
>NW_007035973.1:0-528 GCF_000164805.1 Carlito syrichta | reverse complement strand
TTTTTTTAAAGACTCTAAACAAAATAAGGAATGAGCAATTTTTTAAAGGACATAAACTTTGCCTACTTCTGATAATATCTTGAAAAAGAAACTCACAGGGAGATGAACATTTTAATTGTGTGGTATTAAGGCATAGAATAAATTGGTTTAGATAAAGACAAATTATTTATATTAGTATTTATGTACCTTTATTTTTGAATCTTGATCTTACTCTGTCACCCAGCTGGAGGGCAGTGGCATGATTATAGCTCACTGCAGCCCCAAACTCCTACAATCAAACAATTCTACAGGCTCAGCCTCCCAAATATCTGGGACACACCACCACACCTGGCTAATTTTTATTTATTTATTTTTTGGTAGAGAGCAATATAGACAATTTTGAAGTCTTACTATGTAGCCAACGCTAGTCTCAAACTGGGCTCAAGCTATCCTCCAGGCTCAGCCTTACAATGGGCACATGTAACCACGCCTGGCTAATTTGATTTTTTTTCTTTGTTTTGTAGAGAGCTATACAGACAATATTTATTT
>NW_007035972.1:0-554 GCF_000164805.1 Carlito syrichta | reverse complement strand
GTGCACTCATGAAGTGTTTCAACATGGATCTGTTTGAACACCAGAAGCTAGAAAACAAACAGAAATGATCTCTCTCATTTTTTTTACCAATGGACTCTATGTTGCAGCTGTCCTTCAACATTTAGCCAGGTTTGCCCAGAGAATGACTCAAGATCAAAGTTTCAGGTCTTCCCAGGATTTTTTTTTTTTTTTTTTAATCACTAATTTCTAAAAGAACTATCTTGCCACTTTTCTTCTCTGGTCTTAGAAATTATACTGTATATGTGTTTCAAATACACTTTTTGCCCCAGACATCTTTTGTTTGGTATCTGTCCAACAGTGTTATTAAGCAATGCTCATTGCTTTTTTGGGCTAGAAGATGAATACTTTGCATGAGTAGTCCTCAGCTAGGCAGAAACAGATCTGCACAATTGTTTATAAATAAGATCTGTTCTTCTCCTTCTGAAACCAGGGACCAGGCTGGCATCCTGAGAACATGGACTACTGTCTTCAAGTCTGCCACCAAATTGGGGAGAGGGTACAATAAGAGCAATAACACCATATATAAGATATAA
>NW_007035971.1:0-375 GCF_000164805.1 Carlito syrichta | reverse complement strand
TGAGTTGACTTATCTTGTTGGCCTGTGAGTGAGCCGACTGATAAGCTGACTTAATTAGTCGACCGGTGAGTGAGCTCACTGGTAGCCGAATATAGTCAGCTGGCCTGTGAGTCGACTGGTCAGAAGAATTAACAAGTCGGTTGGCAAGTGAGTCGACAGGTGAGCCGACTTAGCTAATTGGCTGGCTTGTGAGCTGATGGGTGAGCTGCCTTAACTAGGTGGCCGGTGAGTGAGCCAACCGGTGAGCTGACTTAACTCGTCAGCTGGAGAGCAAGGCGACTAGTTAGCTACCTGTTGACTTACAAGCGAGCCGACTAATTTAATGAATGGTAGACAGGCGAGTGAGCCGACTAGTTAGCTTACCTGATGGAAAGT
>NW_007035970.1:0-375 GCF_000164805.1 Carlito syrichta | reverse complement strand
TTGACTGACGAGTTGGCCCACTAGTCAACTCTGTTAACTTGTTTGATGGCTGGTGTGCTGACCTAACTAAACGGCCGATTAGTAGGCCAATTAGTTAGATGACCTACCTTGTCGGTGGCTAGTTAGCTGAGGTAATTTTTTGGCTGACAAGTTGGCTGGTTATTGGGCTGATTGTTTAGCTGACTTAACTAGTAGGCAGGCTAGGAGGCCAACCGCTTAGCTGACTTAACTAGTCAGTCAGCGAGTGAGCTGACAGGTGAGCTGATTTGACTAATTGTCTGGCGAGTGATCAGACAGGTCAGCTGCCTTAACTACTCAATCAGCATGTGAGCCGATTGGTCAGCTGACTTAACTATTCAGCTGGCAAGTGAACTG
>NW_007035969.1:0-987 GCF_000164805.1 Carlito syrichta | reverse complement strand
CAATGACTGGCTTTCCTCTCTGATGGTTGACCAAGTGACTGGGTCTCCATAATCGGTGCCAGTAACTGGCATTAATCGATTATGGATTCTCCAGGGACTGTGTTTCCTCTGTTATAGGTGCCACTGTGATTAGCCGTCCTTTATAATGGGTACCTCAGTGACTGGTCCTTCTCCATATTGGTGCTCTCCTTTGTCATGGGTGACACTGTGACTGACAATTCTCTGTAATGAGCATACCCGTGACAGGCTCTTCTCCATTATTTGTCCCAGCATCATGCCTCCTCTTTAATTTGTGCTTTGTGACTGGCCCTCCTCTGCTACATGCCACAGTGACTGACCATACTCTATAATGTGTGACCCTATGACAGGCCATCACCTGTCATGGTTGTTCTAGTGACTAGCACTCCTATATAATTGGTGTCCCAGGGACTAGCTCAGCCTCTTCTGTCTTAAGTGACCAGTGACTAATATTCCTCCAAAATGGGTGCCTTGGTGACATGCCCTCCTCTGAGAATGGTGTCACCGTGATTGACCTTCCTCTATGATTTATGTTCCTGTGACAGTGCATCCTCTATATTGGTGCCACATTGACTGACCCTTCTCCATAATTGGCGCCCTAGTGACCGTGCCTCCTCTCTGATTGGAGCCCAGTGGCTGATCCTCTTCAAAAATGGTTACCCAAGTGACTAGTCCCCCTCTGTGATGGGTGTTCCACTTTCTGGATCTTCTCCAAACTGGGTGCCCTAATTATTGGACCTTTTTCATGGGTGTCCCAGTGACTGAACCTACTTCTTAATGTGTTCTTCACTGTCTGGGTCTCCCCTGTGACTGGTGTCCCATCGACTGGCTTTGATACATGATGGATTCCCCAGTGACTAGCCCTCTTCTGTGATGGTTTTCAGATGACTGGACCTTCTTTACAGTGGGTGCCCCAGTTACTGGTACTCCTCCATAATGGTTGTCCCATCGAGTAGCACTATTATGTGA
>NW_007035968.1:3403-3905 GCF_000164805.1 Carlito syrichta | reverse complement strand
TGGACTGGAATGGAATAGAATGGAGAGGAATGGAAAGGAAAGGAATACAATGGAATGGAACGCAGGCAATTAAATGAAATGTAATGGAAAAATATGGAGAGGAATGGAATGGACTGGAATGAAGAGGAATGGAATGGAATTTAATGGAATAGAATGGAGAGGAATGAAAGAAAAAGGAGAGGAATGGAATGCAGAGGAATGGAATGGAATGTAGAGGAGTGAAATAGGAATTGATGGAATGGAATGGAATGGAATAAAGAGCAATTCGATGGAATGAAATGGAGTGGAATGGTATGGAAGGGAGAGGAATGGTATGTAGAGAAATGGAATGGAACAGAGAGGATTGGAATGGCATGAGGTGGAATGGAATGGTGTGAAATGGAATGGATTGGAGAGGAATGGAATGGAATAGAGAGGAATGGATTGGAATGGTGTGGAATGGAATGGAATGAAACACCGAGGAATGGAATGAAATGAAATGCAGAGGAATGGAGTGGAATGG
>NW_007035968.1:1293-2323 GCF_000164805.1 Carlito syrichta | reverse complement strand
GAATTTAATGGAATAGAATGCAGAGGAAAGGAAGAAAAAGGAGAGGTATGGAATGGAGAGGAATGGAATGGAATGGTATGGAGTGGAATGGAATGGAGAGGAATGAAATAGGGATTGATGGAATGGAATGATATATAATAAAGAGCAATTCAATGGAATGAAATGGAGTGGAATGGTATGAAAGGGAGAGGAATGAAATGTAGAGAAACGGAATGGAATGGACTGGATTGGAATGGCATGAGCTGGAATGGAATGGTATGGAATGGAATGGATTGGAGAGGAATGGAATGGACTAGAGAGGAATGGATTGGAATGGTGTGGAATGGAATGGAATGAAATGCCGAAGAATGAACTGAAATGAAATGCAGAGGACTGGAGTGGAATGAAATGGAGACAAATGGAATAGAATGGAAAGGCATGGAATAGCAAGGAATGGAATGGAGGGAGAGGAACGGAATGTAATGGGTAGGAATTGAATCAATTGAAATGGAATGGAAAGGAATAGAATACAGAGAAATTGCAAAGAATGGAGAGGAAAGGAATGGAATGCAATGGAGAGAAATGGAATGGAGAAGAATGGAATGGAATGGAATGGTTTGGAATGGAATGGAGAGATATGGAATGGTATGGAATGGCCAGAAATGGAATGGAATGGAATGGAATGGAGTTAAGAAGAATGGAATAGGTTCGTGAGAAATGAAATGTAATGGAAGGAAAAAGAATAGGGGGAATGGAACGGATGGAAAGGAGAGGAATGGAATGGAATAGAATTGATTAAAGTAGAAGCGAATGGAGAGAATTGGATTGGAATGTAAAAGAGTGGAATGGAGAGGAATAGAATGGAGTGGAATGGAATGGAATGGAGAGGAATGCAAAGAAATGGAATGGAGAGGAATGGAATAGAATAGAATGGAATGGAAAGGAATGAAATGGAATGGAAGGGAGAGGAATGGAATGAAGAGGAATGGAGTGGAATAAAATGCAGTGGAATGAAATGGAAAGGAGAGGAATGGAATGGAATGGACAGAAA
>NW_007035968.1:0-403 GCF_000164805.1 Carlito syrichta | reverse complement strand
AATGGAAGGCAGGCAATGAAATGAAATGTAATGGAAAGGTATGGAGAGAAATGGAATGGAGAGGAATGGAATGGATATAATGGAATAGAATGGAGAGGAATGGAAGAAAACGGAGAGGAATGGAATGGAGAGGAATGGAATGGAATTGTATGGAGTGGAATGGAATGGAGAGGAATGAAATAAAGATTGATGGAATGGAATGGAATATAATAAAGAGCAATTCAATGGACTGAAATGGAGTGGAATGGTATGGAAGGGAGAGGAAAGGAATGTAGAGAAATGGAATGGAACGGAGTGGATTGGAATGGCATGAGGTAGAATGGAATGGTATGGAATGGAATGGATTGGAGAGGAATGGAATGGACTAGAGAGGAATGGATTGGAATGGTGTGGAATGGAATGC
>NW_007035967.1:0-402 GCF_000164805.1 Carlito syrichta | reverse complement strand
TGTTTCTGTGAAAGATCACTCAGTATTATAGACTCTAAGTCCATCCAGGTTGCTGCGAAGATCATGATTTTGTTCATCTTTATGGTTGTGTAATATTCTATTATGCATATATACCACATTTTTTTTTTAGCCAGTCCTGGGGTATGTGAGCACCTCTTGTCTCAGTGGGGAAAGCTCCAGAGGGAATAAGTGCAAACCACGGGTGTCAATTTCTTCTTTTGATAAGCAGCACAGTTGGTTCCATGTTCTTGCTATTGTGAACAATGCTGTGAAAAACATACATGCACAGGTATCTTTTTAATAGAGTGATTGGAATTCTTCTGGGTATATTCCCAGTAGTGAGATTGAGGGGTCATATGGAAGGTGATTTTTAGAACTTTTAGTAATTGCCACACTGTTTTC
>NW_007035966.1:0-379 GCF_000164805.1 Carlito syrichta | reverse complement strand
TCTGCATTCCCTTTCATTCCTTTGAATTCCATTTCATTCCTTTCTATCCCATTAAATTCCTTTCCATTGCATTCCATTCCATTCCTCTTCAATCCATTTTATTCCTTTCCATTTCTTTCCTTTATTTCCAGTTCCCTACATTCTATTCCATCCCTTTCCATTCCTCTCCATTCCATATCTTTCCATTATATTGCACTCCACTCCAGTCCACTACCTTCCTCCCCTTTTCATTCTACCCCATTCCATTCCTCTCCATCACATTCTTTATTTCCTTTATTTTCTTCCTTTTACTTCCAATCCATTCCATTGCACTCCATTCCATTTCTCTGCATTCCATTCCTCTGAATTCCTCCCCATTCCCTTCCTTTTCATTCCATTC
>NW_007035965.1:0-379 GCF_000164805.1 Carlito syrichta | reverse complement strand
CAGCTGACTAGTTAAGTGAGCTAAACGGTCGGCCTACTAGGTGGCCCACTAATTAAGTAAGCTAACCAATCATCCGGCTAGTGGGCAAACATGTCAGCCGACAAGTTTGATCAGCTAATTAGTCGGCAGACTAGTTAGGTTAGCAAAGTAGTTGGTCAACTAGTCGGCCAACTAGTTAGGTCTGCAAACTAGCCAGCCAACTACTTTACCGAGCTAACTACGTGGCCAACTCATCCTTCAACTATTTAACCCAGCTAAATAACCGGCCGACTAGTCCGCCAGCTTGTTAACCTAGCTAACAAGTCAGCCAAGTAGTCAACCAACATCTTAAACCAGCTAACTAGTCAGCCGACTCATCAGCCTAAAAGTTAAGTCACCT
>NW_007035964.1:0-535 GCF_000164805.1 Carlito syrichta | reverse complement strand
GTGGGATAGGAACCTGGCTTAAGTAACAAGCCACCCTGGTGTTCAACTGCCTAGCGAGCTGGTTAAATTATCAGGTCACTTCCCTGAACAGGCTGCTAACAGGCCGTCTTAGCATGCCAGTCACCTAGCTAGGTCAGCTGGCTAACCAGCTGACTTAACTAGCTGACTTAATTAGATAGTCATCCGGTTAGCCAGCTGGCTTGACTAGCCAGCCACCTAGTTAGCCAGTTGGCTAGCCAGCTCACCTAACTTGCTGAATTAACTAGCCAGCCAACCGGCTAGTCAGCTGACTTAATTAGCTAGCTGCTGACCTAGACAGGTGACTAGACAGCTAACACAACTAGCTGACTTAACCAGCTAGCCAGCTGGCTAGCCAGGTGAATTAAAAATGTAGCTACCTAGCTAGCCACTCAGCTCTCCACTTGAATTAACAGGCTCACTTATACAGCCAGCCAGCTGGTTAGCCAGCTAACTAAACTAGCTGACATAACTAGTTAGTCAGATGACTAGCCAGCTGATTTAACTAGCTGACATC
>NW_007035963.1:0-718 GCF_000164805.1 Carlito syrichta | reverse complement strand
TGACTTAACTAGCTAGCTGAATAATTAGCTGACTTGCTAGCTGACTTAACTAGCTGGCTCTCTAGCTAGTTGTCTTAACTAGCAGACTAGCTAGTTGGCTGGCTAGCTGGCTAGCCTGCTGACTTAAACTAGCTAGCTACCTAGTTGGCTAGATGGCTAGCCAGCTGTCTTAACTAGCTAGCTACCTACCTGGTTAGCTGGCTAGGCAGTAGGCTAGTTAGCTAGTGGGCTGGCCACCTGGATAGCCAGCCAGCTTAAATAGTCAGTGACTGATTGGAATGTGGGATAGCCAGTCGGTTAACTAGCCAGTCACCCAGCTGGTAGCTGGCTAGCCATCCGGTGTAATTAGCTGGCCACCTACCTGACCAGCCTGCTAACCAGACAGCTTAATTTACCAGCCACCTAGCTAGCCAGTCAGCTAACCAACTGACTTAACTAGCTGACTTACTTAGATAGTCATTCAGCTCGTCAACTTGCTTAACTAGCTAGCCACTTAGCTAGCCAGCCGAGTAGTCAGCTCACTTAACTAGATGACTTAACTAGCTAGTCAGCCTGCTAGCCATCTGACTTAATTAGGTAACTACCTACCTAGCCGGGTGGATATCCAGCTGACTTAACTAGCAGACTTAACCAGCTAGCCAGCTGGCTAGCCAGCTGAGTTGGCTAGCAACTTGAATAAACTCTATGACTTAACCAGCTTGCCAGCTGATTATCCAGG
>NW_007035962.1:0-382 GCF_000164805.1 Carlito syrichta | reverse complement strand
GTCATAAATTATGTCACCTAACTTATGTGACCCTTTTTCCTCATCTCTAAAATGACTTGATGAGTTTAAGATTTGGTCATTTTTAGTTGCTTGGGGACAGATTAGGTGCTACCTTTCTAGAAGTAAATTTTCCCTGCAAGATGAGTGGCAGGGTACATCTTACAGTGTAACAAAATACTCTTAAAGGTCATAACTGCTGCTGTGCAACTTTTGCCTTATTCTAGAAATTTCTCTTCCTTGAATGATGTTTATTGGTGCATTTTTCTTTTCTGTTATTCTCTTTCTTTTTTTTTTTGAAAATAGATTTTTGTTAATTTTTTTTTTTCTTTTTTTTCATTAATCAGTAGTTTTTATTATGGTTTTGTGGGGTACAGTTAAGGGT
>NW_007035961.1:0-382 GCF_000164805.1 Carlito syrichta | reverse complement strand
TGATGTGGGTGCCACCTCATGCCAGGTCCTTCTGCAGATGCTGCCCCTCAATCAGTCACAGGGTCTTTCCGGGATCACTGTCTCCAATGCCCCAGAAGGCCCTCTCGGCTCTCCTATTTACACCTGAGTTTACCATTCCAAGGATCTCAGCTTGCTAAAGGATGAAAGGCTTGTATAAAGAATATTTTCTGATAAAATCGCTCTATCTCGACTAGCAACAGGGGAGAGAAATCGCTTTCAAAGACTTTAGAAGGAGGCTGTCAACATTGTCAATTTGTTTAACACCACCAACAACAGCAAAGCGGGTCATTATTAAAAAATAATTTTTTTTTTAAATTAATCAGTATTTTTATTATAGTTTTGTGGGGTACAGTTAAGGGTT
>NW_007035960.1:0-501 GCF_000164805.1 Carlito syrichta | reverse complement strand
TGCAGTAAGATTTAAATTGGTAAGTGTGGACCTCCAAATATGTTTTTCTTTTTCAGAATTAGTTTTGCTATTGAGGGTTTCTTGAAATTACATGTGAATGTCAGGGTCAGAATTACCATTTCTGCCTAAGGTCTTTGAGATTTTCATAGACATCACATTGAATCTGTAGGTTGCTTTTGGTAGTGTTGCCATCTCAGAAAGTATTAAGTCATCCAATCCATTAATATGGAATGTCTTTATATTTGCTTAGAATATCTATAATTTATTTCGGAAATGTTTTGCTCTTTTCAGTATCTAAGTCTTGCTCCTTGATTAAATTTATTTCTAAGTATATCATTACTATTGATATTATTTAAAGTGGAATGTTCTTAATTTCATTTCAGATTATTCATTGCTAGTATATTGATATAAAATAGATTTTGTATTGATATTGATTCATCAGGTATATGTGTGTATATATGTATATTAATGTGTGTGTATGCATGTATGTGTGTGTGTGTA
>NW_007035959.1:0-384 GCF_000164805.1 Carlito syrichta | reverse complement strand
TTCCTGTCATGACCTCCCTGAGTGCCAAGGAGATGTGCATGAGTTGCCTGGCCATCCCAGCCTCCCTGAAGGTTTGAGAGTAACACCTTCCCTTTCCATGAGATGGCCCCTAGAAGGAGGTAGCAGATCCACCCTGGAGAACGAGGCAGGAGGAGGGGTGGGTGCCCTGGCAGAGACAAGTCCCTGTGTCAGGTATTCCCCCAGGGAGGACTCGGTGGGCAAGCCCAACCACCCTATCCGGGGTCCCAGATTGTCGGCAGGGAGCGGGTCTCAAGTTGGGGCCCCGAGAAGGGTGTGGAGGCTGAGTGCGGGGGCTTACACCTATCATCCTGGTGAACTGGGAGGCCGAGGCAAGAGGATGGGCTGAACCCCTGGGTTTGAGAC
>NW_007035958.1:0-505 GCF_000164805.1 Carlito syrichta | reverse complement strand
GGAATGGAATGATATTTAGAAGAATTGAATGGAATGGAGAAGAATGGAATGGAGATAAATGGAATGAAATGGAATTGAATGGAATGTAATGGAGAGGAATGGAATGCAATGCAATGCAATGGAAAGGAATGGAAGGGAATGGAGAATAATGGAATGGAATGGAATGCAAACAAATGGAATGGAATGGAGCGGAATGAATTGGAATGGAATGAAGAAGAATGGAATGGAATGGAATCAAACGGAATGGAGAGGAATGGAATGGGTTAAATGGAGAGGATTGGAGAGGAATGTATGGAATGGAGAGGAATGTAATGGAATGGAATTGAGAGGAATGGAATGCAATAGAATGCAATGGAGAGGAATGGAATGGAATGGAGAGGAATGCTATGGAATGGAATGGAGAGAAATAGAATGGAATGGATTGGACAGGAATAGAATGGAATGCAGTGGAATGAAATGGATAGGAATGGAATGGAATGGAGAGGAATGGAAGGGATTGAAATGG
>NW_007035957.1:0-429 GCF_000164805.1 Carlito syrichta | reverse complement strand
CCGCCTGGGCAACTTGGCGAGACCTCATCTCTACAATAAATCAAAAATTAACCGGTCATGATAGCGCGCGCCTGTAGTTCCAGCTACTTGGAAGGCTGAGGCGGAAGGATCGCTGGAGCCCAGCAGGTCGCGGTTGTGGTGGCTGGGAGCGTGCCACTGCAGTCCAGTCTGGGCGACAGAGTGAGACTCTAACTCAAAGAAAAAAAGGAAAGAAGAGAAAAGTCTCTCCTTGAGCGGTGCTGCTCGTCTTAGAGAACACAACTGCCTATGTCCACCCTCACCCCTGCATTGTACTGAGTCCTATATACCTTTCCTCACCCCCCATCGCATCATGAGGATGCAGTCATTGCTGGGGTAATGTGAGGAGTCAGACAACAGGCGGGGGACCCTTCCCTCTGAGCGGCTTGCCGCAGGAAGTGTGGAGGGGTC
>NW_007035956.1:0-385 GCF_000164805.1 Carlito syrichta | reverse complement strand
GCCCAGGTGGGTCTCGAACCCGCGGGCTAAGGCAATCCACTCACCTCAGCCTCCCAAAGCACAGGAATACAGGCTGAGCCACCAAGCCCGGCTCCTAAGTGTAATTTTAACAGTACATTTGACATCAGCAAGAATCCCAAAAGTCATTTCATCCATCTCTCTACTGCAGACAAGACATATCTCCTCTATGCCCAGGAAGCCAGGCCTCAATGTTTAGCCAAGTTCTATATCAACATACATTTGTCCATCTCTTAGTAGGAAGACTACACTGTGTGATGATTTTACATGTCTGAAAATATTTCATATCTACTAACTCAAAAACCATATAGTAGCCGGGCTTGGTGGCTCAGCCTGTAATCCTGCGCCTTTGGGAGGCTGAGGTGAG
>NW_007035955.1:0-688 GCF_000164805.1 Carlito syrichta | reverse complement strand
AAATTATGTTGGTCTCTCTGCTGGGGGAAGAAAAGAATGCTGGTATAGGGGCTCAGTTCTGTTTATTCATAGGGTAGTTCAGTGGGCTACTATTCGTGGGAATAGTATAATTGACCTTTGAACAACATGAGTTTGAACTGCCCAGGTTCACTTACAGGCAGATTTTCTTCTTGCCTCTGCCACCCCTGAGATAGCAAGACCAAGCCTCCCTCCTCCTCAAATCTATTCAGTGTAAATATGTTGAGGATGAAGACTTTTATGATTATCCACTTCTACTTAATAAATAGTAAATATACTTTCTTTTCTTTGTAATTTTTTTTACTATTTTCTCTAGATTATTTGTAAGAATACTGTTTTTAATACATGTATTATATGAATTAGGTGTTAATCAATGTTTATGTTATCAATAAGGCTTCTGGTCAACAGTAGGCTATTTATTCGTTAGTTAAGGTTTTGGGGAATCAAATGTTACATGTGAATTTTCACCTGAATGGGGGTAAAACTGCATGTTACAATGCCTGTAAACTGCATTGCTCAAGGGTCAACTGAAATTTTAAATTTAAGTCACTTTTTGTATGCTTCTAGACATGGATTCCCTCTTGAGGTTCATAGGATATATACGATATGGGGAATTATATCTGCATTTTTGCAGTTGTGAAGATTCCTTAGGCAGTGGTAGAAAGGTGAT
>NW_007035954.1:0-520 GCF_000164805.1 Carlito syrichta | reverse complement strand
TTAACTTGCCAGGTGGATAGCCAACAGACTTATATAGCTCACTACCTATCTAGCCAGCTGTCTATCCAGCTGACATAACTAGCAGACTTAAATAGCTGGCCTGCTTGCTACTCAGCTGAATTAACTAGCTTGCTATATATCTAGCCAACTGGCTAGCTAGCTGACTAAACTAGGTGACTTAACTAACTAGCATTTTGTCTAATCAGCTGACTAAAGTAGCAAGCTAGCCAGCTGGATAGCCAGCTAACTTAATTAGGTGATTTAACTGACTAGCGAGCCTGATAGACAGCTGACTTAACTATCTAGCTACCTAGTTAGTCAGCTGTCTAGTCAACTGACTTAACTAGGTGACTTAACTAGCTATCTAACTGATTGGCCAGCTGATTTAACTAGGTAGTGATGCAGCAAGGCAGCTGCCTATCCAGCTGACGTAACTAGCTGACTTAACTAAACAGCAAGGAGACTAAACTAGCTGAGTTAAGCTTCTAGCGACCTAGCTATCCAGCTGGCTTATCTTTCT
>NW_007035953.1:0-386 GCF_000164805.1 Carlito syrichta | reverse complement strand
GGCAGGGGTGGTGGTGGTGGTGATGGTGGTGATTATTATTATTTGGAGTCGAATTCCCATTTGTAAAATTTGAGCACTGGGGCATGCTCACAGCCACTGCCTACTCCACTGGCCGCACCTAAGCGCCATCTCACCTCCATCCAAAGAGTGGCTGGAACCACAGTGCAGTGCCACCACACACAGCTTATCTTCAGATTTATTTTTGATGACTGATATGAGGTCTTGCACGGTGTCCCAGTATGGTGTTGAAACTGCAGTCTCCAACTCAGTGAGTGGAGACTGAGTGGGGCCCCAACTCAGAATAATAATACAAACCACCACCACAACCACAGGCTGGGATAAGGGGCTCAGTCTGCCATCCTGGCCATTCGGAGGCCCAGGCGAAT
>NW_007035952.1:0-532 GCF_000164805.1 Carlito syrichta | reverse complement strand
TTTTTGGTTGACAAGTTGTTCGACTAAGCGGACAATTGTTTAGCTCACTTTACTACTTGGGTGGCCAGATGGTAGACCGGTTACCAGACTTAACTAGTCGGCCAGCGCATGAGCCAACAGGTGAGCTGACTAAACAAGTCAGTGGGTGAGAGAATCGACTGTTCAGCTGACTTAACAAGTTGGCCAGCGAGTGAACTGACTGGTAAGCTGACTTAACTACTCGACCAATGAGTGAACCAACTGGTCAACTGACTTAAATAATCTGCCAGTGAGTGAGCTAACTAGCCTGTTGACTTTAGTTGAATGGGGAGTGAGCCAACTGATTTGAAGACTTAACTAGTTGGCCAGTGAGTTACCAGAGGGTTCAGCCGAATTAACTAGTTGACCATCGACTGAGCCAATTTGGGAGATGCCTTAACTAGTCAGCCAATGAGAGAGCCATTGGTGAGCTCATTTAACTAATCGGCTGGTGAGCAATCTGACTAGTAAGCTGTCCTGTTGGCCTGCAAACAAGGCGACTAGTTAGTTAAAA
>NW_007035951.1:0-416 GCF_000164805.1 Carlito syrichta | reverse complement strand
CCAAAAGTATACTACTGGGCTTGGGTGGGAAAGCAAGCATACATCTGAGTTTTAAAAACAAGTTTCAATATACATTCAAAATAAGCTTTAACCTACACTTAAAACAAGTTTTATCACACAATTATGAACTAGATGGCCCTTGAACTCCTCATTTCCCCCTCTCAGAGGAACCTGAAAAAGGCACCCAATCATGGGTCTATACAAGTGTTCTGAGTGTGGGCACCTACCAGCTGGTACTGCTTTCTGAGCACCATAAGTTGTATGGTGCTGATCTGGTCCTTGACAAAGGCTACAAGTTTGTTAACAATGCATGGCCCAAAGGTGAGAAGGAGTAGCAAAATGATTAGGGGGCCAGTTAAGGTGGATACTAGAGTAGTTAGCCAGGGGGAGTGGTTAAACCAGGTTTTGAACCAACT
>NW_007035950.1:0-388 GCF_000164805.1 Carlito syrichta | reverse complement strand
GCAGAACCCGGGATGATCCACACTCTACCCTGAGCCAGCAGCTAGGTGATAGATGCAGGCAGCAGAACTGACCAAGAAGGAGGCTGGTGGCAGTATTGGTTTGTTTGGTTGATTATGTCATTTGGTTGCTTTGGTTGGTTTTTCTCTTTCTTTCCTTCTTCTGTTTCATCTCACCCAATTCTGAACTTCCTGCATCCCGAGAAGACTGCATCCTGAGACCAAAGGGTGATCTCTGCACCCCTCTCAGACCATTGTTTGCCCAGAGAGGATACTCAAAGAAGCTTTTTCTTTCTTTGTTCTTTCTCTCTCTCTCTCTCTCTCTCTCTCTCTCTCTATGTGTGTGTGTGTGCACTTTTTTCTTTTTCTATTTTTCTTTCTTTTTTTTTTC
>NW_007035949.1:0-457 GCF_000164805.1 Carlito syrichta | reverse complement strand
GCCAGCACTCCTGATGTCACTGTGTCACTATGACCACAACCCAGGCTACACACACACACACATAGGCATGCACACACACACAGGCTTCTACATGCATGTGATCTTGGTTTTCTTGATCTTGGCTATAAATTCTGTGAGTGCCAGGATAGAATTCATCCTATCATGGAAACTCTGGGGTATCACATAGACTCCTACACTATTGGTGCACATCAAAGTCTATGGAATTGGATAATTAAGTCATGTAGACATACTACTGACAGCTAACACTTATCAAATTCTTATAATGTGTCCAGTACTGTTCTAATCACGTCTATACACTAACATAGTTGGTCCTCATGTATAAATGGGGTAGGTGTTATGTATACTCATTTACAGATGAGGAAACTGAGGCACAGAGAAATTAATTTCCCCAAGTTCACTCTACCAGTAAGGAGTAGTTCAGAATTTAAACCAGGCT
>NW_007035948.1:0-605 GCF_000164805.1 Carlito syrichta | reverse complement strand
GGATTACAGGCATGAGTCACCGTGCCAGCCTGAACTGAGTGTCAAAGACGAGGCAACATTCTGATCCTCAGTAGAATGTCTCGGGAAACCCACTTTGAAATAGCAGAAAGGCAGGTCTACCAGATGCCTAGTTTTGCCCAAGTATTCTTCTGATTACAAAGACACCAATATTTACAGATGTCTATCACAAATTTAAGAAGCTCACATTTACCCAAATGAGAAAAATAATCTTTTCTCTCGTTTGTGTTATTGCATTAGCAATTAAAAACAAAGTGTGTGCAGAGAACATAAGGTGTTCCTAAAATAAATTTGATTCACAATTATTTATAGGGAGTTTACATTTAATACAAATAAACAATCAGAACGTCTCAAATGTCCAAAATATTTTTAAAATATTCTAGATTTGTTTTGGCCTTCACAGTATAAGAAATATTTAGGAGTCAAGGATAGAATGTTAGCATTGGAAAGACAATTCCCTTGACTTTGGAGGTGAGGTTAAACGCACTTAAATCTGAGACTGGAATTTAGGGCTGTGGAAAGCAGTTGATGAATCACTGTTCCCTAGTCATGAGTGAGGTTACAATTAAACCACAAAGTTTTTTTTT
>NW_007035947.1:0-1243 GCF_000164805.1 Carlito syrichta | reverse complement strand
AAAAGGTGCATGGCAATATTTCAATCTTTATGAATATTTGTTTATGTTTTGATTTATAGCCAAGAATGTGGGTCGATCTTAGAGTACATTCCATGTGGTGATGAATAGAATGTGTATTCTGTGGTTGTTGGGTGAAGTGTTCTGTAGGTATCAATTAAGTTCATTTGGTCAAGTATCACATTGAAGTTTCAGATAATCCTTGTTGATTTTTTTGTCTTGATGATCTGTCTAGGGGATGTGAGTGGTGTATTTAAGTTCCTAGCTATGATAGTGTTAGAGTCAATATCTTTTTTAAGTTTACCTAGAAGCTTCTTTATAAAGGCTGTTGCTCCTATGTTGGGTGCATATATGTTTAGAGTGGATATTTCTTGTTGATAGATTGAACATTTTATTCATTTATTATGTAGGGACCTTTCATACCTTTTTAAATTCATTTATTATGTAGGGACCTTTCATACCTTTTTAAATTTTTGATAGTTTAAAGGGTATTTTATCTGATAGTAAGATCACAACTCTTGCTTTCTTTTGTGTTCTGTTCACTTGAAATTTTGTTTCTCATCCTCTTACTTTGAGTCTGAGAGTGTCCTTTGTGGTAAGATGAGTCTCCTGGAGACAACATATTGTTGCATCATTATATTTTATACAATTTGCCTTTCTATGTCTTTTCAGTGTTGCATTTATTCCATTCACATTTAGGCTAATTATTGAGATGTGAGAGTTTATCCCTGTCATGAGGTTCTTATAGAATCTGTCCATGCAGTTGGAGTGTGTGCTTGCCCCTGAAAGCAAAACAAGATAAGAAAAAGGAAAAGAATGGAAATTGGAAGGAGGAAGATGAAAAGAAGATAGAGAGAGAGAAGAAGAGAGTAAATAGACAGGTGTACCAACTAATGAATAAACAGAGAAACAAAGACAGTATAAGCAAAAGAACCCCAAAACATACAATCATACAAACAAAAACCCCCTGTTGATGTACCCATACACATACTGAAAATCTAAAAAAAACCCCATTGAAATAACAGAAACAAAGCAAGTACAAAAGCATAAACAAAAACAGTAAGAAAAAGAGGAGGAGAAAAACTAAAACTAAAACAAAAAATGAAAAACAAACAAAAAAAGACAAAAAAAAACACCCCTCACTCTATGGATGTTTCTGTAATTCCAGCTTCCTTTCAACTGCCACTGCTGAGTTAAGGAGCGGCTTCGGTCTCAGTTCATCCCCCCCACTCTTAGTGCAGGCTGA
>NW_007035946.1:0-390 GCF_000164805.1 Carlito syrichta | reverse complement strand
GTCTAGATTTCCTGAAAGATGGTTTATCGGCAGACAATCAGGCTGTGGCTTTGAGAGGCCGAGGCATGTGACTGCTGGAACCCAGGTGTTCGAGACCATCCTAAGCCACGTGGTGGGACCTTGTCGCTCCCTATAATGCAAACACTGGAGTTGTGCATGGTGGTGCCCGCAGTCCCAGCTACACCGGATGCAGAGACCTACGTCCAGGGCATTCCTTTGCATCAGCCTTGCCAACAGAAAGCGTGAGTCCAGGCCAGGTACCATGGCTCACAGCCATCAGTCCCATGCTCTAGGATGCCGAGACTGGAGGATACCTGAGCCCATGGGTCAGAGACCCACCCGGGAGATGTGGGCAGACCTTGTCTCGGCAGGAGGTCCCAAAAATCGATT
>NW_007035945.1:0-568 GCF_000164805.1 Carlito syrichta | reverse complement strand
TTTATTAAGACACAAAAGAATAAAGGAAATAATTGAGAAACTGAAAGAATATAGTATTTATGATACCAATAATTGATAAATAATTGGTTAACTGAATACCTGTCACACAAATCTATAAAAACTGTTCTCCCAAGCTTTTAAGTTTCATGTCTACAAATTTTTAATTTCCACACATTTGTGTTGCGGTGGTAAGCTAACTTTAAACATCACACATGTTATGTGATTCTACTGTACCTGAATGGTCACACAAGTGTTTTGCCAAAATACAGGAAATTAGCGGGCAACACCACAACTGGTCTTTAGCCTGTTTTGTAAGAATAATCCATTCTCTCCTGAAACCCCTCAGGTCCAATGACTACTCTCTCTCTTTTTTTTTTTTTTTTTTTTTTTTGAGTCGGAGTCTCATTCTGTCGCCCAGACTGGAGTGCAGTGGCCGCTCCCGGCCACTGCAGCCTCGACCTGGTGGGCTCTGGCGATCCTTCCACCTCAGCCTTCCAAGTAGCCGGAATTACAGGCATGCGCTACCACGCCCGGCTGATTTTTTGTTTTATTGAAAAAATGAGGTCTC
>NW_007035944.1:0-509 GCF_000164805.1 Carlito syrichta | reverse complement strand
CTTGGGAGACTTATTTTGAAATGTAAAGAATTATTGAGAAGAAAGAGAGCCTAAGTTTAATCAGGTCAAATCCCTATGTGCAAACTATCCAAAAATGAAATAAAGGCTTCTTACTGAGAGTTTGGGAGCAGACTTAATCACAGCCTTGCACAGCACATGGTGAATTTTGTGGGCATGAAAACCTGCACAAGAATTCTGTTGTGTCAGCTCCAGAGTTCCTTCCAGATACACTTGGGAGGTGACACATCCATGAGCTACACTTGCATCTCAAATGTGGTATCAATAGGAAAAAAAAGAAACATTTTCTATGAATTAATTGGAGAGCTGTTGTCGGTTTCTTGACTCTGTGATTTAGTGAAATGAGAATGCTGCTAGTTAGCAGCTGGAAATTGACACAAAAATGCGTAAACATCCTTCAGAAGCAATAGTCTGAAAGAAGCGGCTACAACCTGTCATAGATTATCAATACTCCATGAGAAATGTTTCCTGCAGGTTACAGAAGAAGTAAA
>NW_007035943.1:0-393 GCF_000164805.1 Carlito syrichta | reverse complement strand
GGCAGAAGTGCACACGTCCTGCACGGCGATGTTTTCAGAAGGACCCTGGGGAGCTTGAGGCTTGTCTGCCTGTGTCAGTCACGCCGAGAGGTCCCCAGTGCGACAGGAACGTCCTCGACCCAGGCTGTGATGGGAGGGAGAGGAGTGGTGTGGGTGTGGTCCCCAGAGAAGCCCAGGGGTCACGTGACTGTGCTGCCAGGGTCCTGGCTGCAGGAAGGAGTCAGGCCTTCTTCCCCTGGTGCTGTTTCCACCTCTGGATGGCAGAGGCAGGGAGTGGTCTCACTCAGCTCAGATGCCTGGCCCAGGTGCGCCAGGTGACCCAGGGATCGGACCCAGACCCCGCTGGGAAGGCCTTGCTGCTCGGCTGGGAAGACGACACAGGGGCCTGCCTCG
>NW_007035942.1:0-410 GCF_000164805.1 Carlito syrichta | reverse complement strand
TTTTTTTTTTTAATTTGTTGTAGAGACACGGTCTCACCAAGTTGCCCAGGATGGTCTTGTACCTGTGGGCTCAGGCAATTCACTCGCCTTGGCCTCACAAAGTGCTGGGATTACAGGTTGAGTTACCGAGCCCAGAAGTTATATTTTTAAGATGACTAAATTAATTCAATTTCTTATGCATAATGAAAGAAACCCTAGGATCGTACAAAATAAAAAGACAAAATAGCTTAGAAAAAAGTTTTATCCACATATTTGTTGTCTTTAATTTCTTGTTTTCAACCCTGTATTTAAAGTGACAGCTCTCCAGATTACAGCTATATATATATATTTTTTTTTCCCCACAATGGAATACACACACACACACACACACACACACACACACACACACACACACACTGGTATAACTGCTT
>NW_007035941.1:0-431 GCF_000164805.1 Carlito syrichta | reverse complement strand
TCTGGTTATGACTATAGCTCCTGAGGTCAATAGCTTACTGTGAATATAACTTCTCAAATTCGTCCTTCTGACAATTGTCAGAATATTCTATTCAATGCAAATCTGATCTTTCCTCTTACCTATTTATGTCTCCACATTGCAAATAGGTACATTTCCAAATGCCTTATTATAGCGTATGATTCTTTCATTATTATTTTCAACACCATCTTTTGCCACTGCCGACATTACATTTTAATCTCCAGCACACCGAATGGTTAATATATTCCCTGAACATATCATAAGACTTGTTATCACTTTTTTTTTTTTTCCACTTAAGCGGTGATTTCTATTTAGAATCCTAACATCATTTGGCACAAATAAATTATATTTATGTCTATAAACCCAATTGTGTTATTACCACCTCCACGAAGGTCTTTTGATAATCCCCTTAC
>NW_007035940.1:0-452 GCF_000164805.1 Carlito syrichta | reverse complement strand
GTCCTGCCTGACTGCACTTGGGACATGGCTTTTGGGGCACTCTGGGGTTGGGACATCCTCGTGCCCAATGTCCTGGTTGCCCACACTTGAAGCAGGGTCCTGGTGGTTGTCGCTGAGTTTGGGCATTGCCACCACCTTGGGTGACACCAGAGGAACCCTTAGCTCCCTGGATGGCCTGGGCCAGCATCTGATACTTATGTCTTTTTGCGTTTTCATCCCGGTTGTGGAACACCTTAAAGGAAGTTGCTAGAACATCATGTTGGGGAGTGAGGGGGCCTCTGTCAAGCTTCTTTAGTTTTGCCCTAATGTCCGGATAGCTTTGGGAGAAAATATATGTCATTAGGAGTTGCCGGTCATCAGGGGAGTCCGGATCTATGTGGGTATACTGTTGAAGTGCCCTAGTGAGTCGACTGAGAAAGTTAGAGGGATTCTCATCTTTGTCCTGAATAACT
>NW_007035939.1:0-397 GCF_000164805.1 Carlito syrichta | reverse complement strand
TATGTCAGCTAGATAGCCAGCTAGCTAGACAGCTAGCTAGTTAAGTCAGCTATCAAATTAACTTGTTTTTTGCTTACTAGTCGGCTATCAACACAGCTAGCTGGTCATCTAACTAGTGGACTTGCTCGCTTTCCATCAGGTCAGCTAACTTGTCCACTACCTTTCCTGCCAATCGGTCAGCAAACTATTCGAATCACTCGCCAGCCAACCGGTCAACTAACTTGTCTGCTCTCTCACAGGCCAACAGGTTAGCTCGTTAGTCGGCTTTCTCTCCATCCAACTAGTTATTTCAGTTCACCAGTCAGCTCACATGCAAGCTGACTAGTTAAGGCAGCTCGTCTGCCACCTCAATTGCTGGTCGACTAGTTAAGTCAGCTCACCTGTCTGCTTATTATCC
>NW_007035938.1:0-397 GCF_000164805.1 Carlito syrichta | reverse complement strand
TGTTATGGAATGGAGTGGAATGGAATGAAGTAGAATGGAATGGAATGAAATGGAGAGGAATGGATTGGAATGGAAGAGAAATGACAGGAATGGAGAGCAATGGAGTGGAAGGGAATGGAGAGGAATAGAGAGGAATGGAATGGAGTAGAATTGAGTGGGATGGAATGGAATGGAAAAGAATGAAGAAGAATGGAATGTTATGGAATGGAGTGGAAAGGAATGGAGTAAAGTGGAAAGGAATGAAATAGAATGGAAAGGAAGGAAATGGAATGGTGAGGAATGGATTGGAATGGAATGGAATTTACAAGAATGGAATGGAACGGAGAGGAATGGAATGGAACAGAATGGAATGCAATAAAATGGAGAGAAAAGGAGTAGAATGGAATGGAATGGATTG
>NW_007035937.1:0-442 GCF_000164805.1 Carlito syrichta | reverse complement strand
TTTTCCCATTCTGTGGGCTGTCTCCCCACTCTCTTGATGGTTTCTTTTGCTTTGTAGAAAATTTTCAGTTTGATGAGGTCCCACTTGTTTGTCTTATCTCTTATGGCATGGGCATCTGGGGTTTTGGTCAGGAATTGGTTGCCTATTCCAATTTTCACAAAGGTGTCTCCTGTGTTTTCTAAGATTCTTTTTGAGTGAGTCTCATTCTGTCACCCAGGCTGGAATGCAATGGCACGCTCATGGCTATGGCAGGCTCGACTTGCTGGGCTCAGGTGATCTGGAAGGATCAGCCTTCCAAGTAGCTGGAACCACAGGGGTACACCACCACACCCAGCTAATTTTTAAAAAATTTATTGTGGAGATGAGGTCTCACCATGTTGCTCAGGCTGGTCTCAAACCCATGGGCTCAGGCAATCCTCTTGCCTCGGCCTCCCAAAGTGCT
>NW_007035936.1:0-400 GCF_000164805.1 Carlito syrichta | reverse complement strand
GAAGGGATGGGACCCTTATCCACATCCCTGCCAGGTTTTCCTCTAATTTCACCTGATTGTGTACCAGATTGTATCTTCCTCCCCTACCTGATTGCAAGTTCCTCGAATACAGTGTCTTGCAAGTTACGAGTTTTACATCTGCCCCATGCTCACACTTTGTGCATGCTATAGAGCTGGGTCAACTTTCTCTGAGTGAGCAAAGTCCTGTAAGAAACACTGATGTCCCTCTCATCATGATCATAGCTTGATAGTAGACCGTAATGTTCCTTATCATTGTGAAAGTGTGGTGTGTCAGCAGACTGGCTTATGATTCCTGCCGTACCCCATCAGGGCAGGCCTCTCATAGTCACATCAAAAATGCAAATAAAGCCCCTGGGGATGATCCAGACCCCCAAAGATT
>NW_007035935.1:0-518 GCF_000164805.1 Carlito syrichta | reverse complement strand
ATCTGATATATAACCCTCTTGTGTTGAGGTAGAATCCTTGACACACAGAGGGTCTGTCTATACTCTTCCTAAATTGTGTCTCCATTTGACCATCACTCTTAGGGGAGGAACTTGCCCTTGGAATTTCTGTTGAAAGCAGCCATGAGGGAGGAAGGACTGGTTTTTGAAGATTATATACTCTCTCTTTTCTCTTTCTCTTTCTTTTCCCATATATATATATACATATATATGTATATATATGTGTGTGTGTATGTGTATACACACACACATGCCCAAATATACAAATTTGCACAAGCATATGTTCAAGTGCATATATATATTAAATATAAGTTATATGTATTTGCATCCTGTGTATATACACATATATGTATATATTTAAGCCTCATAATGTACAGAAGGTGCCATGTATGCACATTTTAAGAAAGAAAAATCTATTAAAATTGTAATAATCAATACTCAATATATACCAATAACAAAAGAAGAATACAAGTCACATTTGACTTCTGCAATTACAAGTG
>NW_007035934.1:0-427 GCF_000164805.1 Carlito syrichta | reverse complement strand
GTGTGTGTGTGTGTGTGTGTGTGTGTGTGTGTGTGTGTGTGTACACCCTGCAGGAACTAGAAGATGGGAAACTCCAGGTTTGAAGACACTCACTCCATCAGTCCGTTTTGCATTGATATAAAGTAATCCCTGATGTGGGGTAGTTTAGAGAGGAAAGAGACTTCTTTGGCTCACGGGTCTGCCTGGTGCTGGTGTCTGCCCAGCCTCCGGGGAGGCCTCGGGAAGGTTTTACTGATGGTGGGAGGTGAAGAGGGAACAGGTGTGTCAGGTAGTAAGAGCAGGAAGGAGAGAGAGAAGGGAGGTGCCCGGCTCTTTTAAACAACCAGCTCTCCTGTCAACTAACAGAGAACTCACTATTACCTCGAGGATGACACCAAGCCATCCGTGACCCAAGCACCACCCAGCGGGCCCCTCCTTCAACACTGGG
>NW_007035933.1:0-402 GCF_000164805.1 Carlito syrichta | reverse complement strand
CCCCCCCCCCAGGGAAGGTGGGGTCACCATGGCTGTCACCCTCTCCTTCCTCTGGTAGGAAGCATTGGCCTGGCCTTGACCAAGTACCCGGTTCCGCCTCTTAGCAGCTGTGTGGCCCTGGGTGGTTCCTTCACCTCTCTGAGCCCCGTGTTTCCATCTGTAAAACGGGCATGACACAGGCCCCTTGCTTGCAGCTCGTGAGGATGAGGTCATTTCCGCCAGCGGCTCTCACCCTTGAATGGCATCCACAGCACCTGGCAGCGCTGGGCGTGTCCGAGTCCCAGATTGGGGAGGATTGGGGAGGAGCCTGAGAATCTGTATTTCTCACAGGCTCCTGGGTAATGCTGCCGTGTGTGTGTGTGTGTGTGTGTGTGTGTGTGTGTGTGTGTGTGTGTGTGTGTG
>NW_007035932.1:0-626 GCF_000164805.1 Carlito syrichta | reverse complement strand
GAATGGACAAATAATTGACATTTGGGGGGGGAAATGTGTTTTATGTTTATCCACATATTCATCACATCATGCAATCTTATTTCTTCATGTAGTTCCAAATTTCTATCTTGTATAATTTTCCTCTGCCAAAAGAGATTCCTTTAATCTTCCTTGTAGTTGAAGTCCAGCAGAGAAATTCTCTTAGCTCTTGTTTGTTTTAAAACGTCTTTATTTTGCATTCAGCTATAAAAGGTATTGTTGCACCTAGAGAATTCTCAGTTGATTTTATTTTTTTTCTGCTTGATACTTTAAAGATATGTCTCCATCATTTCTGGCTTGTGTGGGTTCTGATGTCAAATCTACAGTAATTATTTGAGCCTTTGTTCCATTGTATTCAATGTTTTCTTTTTTCCTTTAACTTCTTTTATGATTTTGTCTTTATCGCTGCTTTTTAGTCATTTAATAATGATGGGCTTGATGTGGTTTTCTTTATGATATGAAGGATTTTCCAAGATTCTTGCATACTAGATTTATAATTTTTATTAAATTTAGATGAATGTTTTCCATTATTTTCCAACTTTTCTGTTTTCCTTCTTTCTTGAACTCAAGTTATGTTAGCACAGGTCATTGATGCTTTGTTAATTTTT
>NW_007035931.1:0-443 GCF_000164805.1 Carlito syrichta | reverse complement strand
TAACTAGCTGGCCTGCTTTCTAGTCAGTTGAATTAACTAGCATGCTACATAGCTAGCCAATTGGCTATCAAGCTGAATTAACTAGGTGACTTATCTAGCTTTCCAGTTGTCTAACTGTTGACTTAACTAGCAAACTACCTAGCTAGATAGCTGCTTTCTCACCTGATTTATCTAGGTGAGTGAACTCGCTAGCCAGCTGGCTAGACAGATGACATAACTAGCTAGCTACCTAGCTAACAAGCTGGTTAGCCAGATCTCTTAACTATCTGACTTAACTAGTTAGCCAGTTGTCTAGCCAGCTAGCATAATTGCCTAGCTACCTAGCTAGACAGCTGACTTAACTAGCTGAAATAACTAGTAAGCCAGCTAGCTACCCATCTGATATAACCAGATTTTTAACTAGCTAGCCAGCTGGCAAGACAACTGACTTCACTAGCTGACAT
>NW_007035930.1:0-479 GCF_000164805.1 Carlito syrichta | reverse complement strand
TAATGGAATGGAGAGGAATGGATTGCAATGGAACGGAGAGGTATGGATTGGGGAGGATTGAAGTCGAACGGGGATTAATGAAATGGAAAGGAATGGAGAAGAATGGAATGGAGACGATTTGAATGCAATGTAATGTACAGTAATGGATAATAAATAATGGAATGAAATGGAATGGAGAGGAATGAAATGCAATGGAATGGAATGGAAAGGAATGGAGATGAAAAGAGAGGAATAGAATGGGGTGGAATGGAATGGAATGGAGGAGAATGGAAAAGAGAGGAATGGATTATAATTGAATGAAAAGGAAGGGAATGGAGTGCAATGGAATGAGGAGGAATGGAATTGGATCGAATGGAGAGGAATGGATTATAAGGGAACGGAATTGAATGGGATGAAATGGAATAGAGAACAGTGGAATGGAAGGGAATGGAATGGAAAGGAAAGTAAGAGGAAGGAATGGAATGGAAAACAGTGGAATG
>NW_007035929.1:0-404 GCF_000164805.1 Carlito syrichta | reverse complement strand
GTAAGTACCTCTTCAGGACTTGGTTTCTCTCTCTTATCTCTGCTTTTGGCTGTGTTGCTATCTCCTTCAGGCCAGCCCTCTCCTAGCAGCAAGATGTCCACAACAACCAATGGCTGGGCACATGATCTCCAGGACTGCGTTTTTAATCATTTTACCAGACTTCCTCCTGTGCAAAGGTGCTTATCCTAAGGGAGTTTTTTTGTTTTGTTTTGTTTTGTTTTGTTTTGTTTGTGGAAACAATAAAGCAATTGCATTTGTTTTCACACCTAATATTTGAATATCTATATGCAGTAGTCTGGATTTACCTTCATACATGCTCCGGCCTCAAGTTACTATGACTTCTGTGGATATATGCGTTTTGACCAAGTACCAATTTACAAATAGTTCATTAACCCCAAATGGTT
>NW_007035928.1:0-597 GCF_000164805.1 Carlito syrichta | reverse complement strand
TAGCCTGTTAATTCAGGCAGTTAAGTCAGCTGGCTAGCCACCTGGATTGGTAGGTAGACAGGTAATAAAGTCATCTGGCTAGCCAACTGGCTAGGTAGTTAATTCAGCGAGTTAAGTTAGCTGGCTAGCTTGCTGGCTAACTAGGTGGCCAACTAGTTAAACCAGCTGGCTAGCAGGATGGCAAAATAGTTAAGTCAGCTAGTTAAGTCAGCTTATTAGCCAGCCGGCTACCTATGTGCCTGGCAATTTTAGCTTGTTAGAAGCCGGGTTAGTTAGGTGGCCTGCAAGATAAGCCAGCTGCCTAACAGGCTGACCAAAAAAGCGGCTGGCTAGTTAAGGCAGCTGTCTATCTGACCGTCCTGCCAGCTGGATGGCTATTTAAGCTGGCTGGCAAGCCACCTGCTCAGCCCACTAGCTACCTAGCCAGCTGCCTAGCCAGATAGTCAGCCAGGTATCTAGCTTGTTAAGCAGATGGATAGCCATGTAGAAAGCCAGGTAAATAGCTAGTTAAGTCAGCTGGCTAGCCAGGTATCCAGTCTAGTTGCTAGTAAGCTAGTTAAGTCAACTAGCTTGTTAAGTCAGCTAGCAAGTCAGTTA
>NW_007035927.1:0-408 GCF_000164805.1 Carlito syrichta | reverse complement strand
GAGAGGAATGGAATGGAGTAGAATTGAGTGGGATGGAATGGAATGGAAAAGAATGAAGAAGAATGGAATGTTATGGAATGGAGTGGAATGGAATGGAGTAGAGTGGAATGGAATGAAATGGAATGGAAAGAAAGGGAATGGAATGGCAAGGAATGGATTGGAATGGAATGGAATTTAAAGGAATGGAATTGAATGGAGAGGAATGGAATGGAACAGAATGGAATGCAATGAAATGGAGAGAAAAGGAATAGAATGGAATGGAGTGTATTGTGGTGGAATGGAGTGGAGTGGAATAGAATGGAATGGAATGGAGGGAAATGCAAAGGAATGGAGTGGAATGGAATTTAAAGGAATGGAATCAAGATGAATGGAATGGAAAGAAATGGTATATTAATGAATGGAAAGAAT
>NW_007035926.1:0-871 GCF_000164805.1 Carlito syrichta | reverse complement strand
CTATTCCATTAATATCCATTCCTTTCCATTATCTTCCTCTCCATTCCATTCCATTCCACTTCATTCATCTCCTTTCCATTCCATTCCTCCCCATTCCATCCAATTCCATTCCTCTCAATTCCATTCCATTCTTTTCCATCCCATACCATTCCATTCCATTCTTCTCCATTCCATTCCATTGCACACAATACTTCTCCAGCCATTTCTCTCCATTCCATTCCTCTCCATTCCATTCCAACCATTCCATCCCAACCATTCCATCCCATTCCATTCCATCCCATCCCATGCCATTCCTCTCCATTCCATTCCATTGCACACAATACTTCCCCATACCATTTCTACCCATTCCATTCCATTCAATTCCAATCCAATCCTTTTCATTCTTCTCCATTCCATTCCTCTCCATTCCAATCCAATCCATTCCATTCCTCTCCATTCCATTCTATTCCATTCCATTCCATTCCTCTCCATTCTATTCCATTCCATTCCACTCCATTGCATTCCATCCCATTCTGCTTCATTCCATTCCATTCCTCTCCATCCATTCCATTCCATTCCATTCCATTCTAATCCATTCCTCTCCATTACGTTCCTCTCCATTCCATTTCATTGCATCACATTCCTCTCCATTCCATTCCATTCCATTCCTTTCCATTCCTATCCATTCCATAGCATTCCATCCCATTCCATTCCATAGCATTCCATCCCATTCCATCTCTCTTCATTTCATTCCATTATTCTCCATTCCATTCCATTCCTCTGGATTCTATTCCATTCCATTCCTCACTATTCCATTCCATTCCACCCCAATCCATTCCATTTCTTTCTTCTGCATTCCATTCCATTCTATTCCATTCAATTCCATTCTATT
>NW_007035925.1:1691-5508 GCF_000164805.1 Carlito syrichta | reverse complement strand
TTAAATGTTCTCAAATAGATAATGGAAAACAGAGAAAGAACAAAAGGAAACAAGAAAACAATATATAAACAAAATTAGAATATCAATAGCACAGAGACAGAAGTTATTTTTTAAAATCAAATGAAAATTCTGGAGCTAAAAGATACAAAAATTAAACTTAAAAATTCACTTAAGGGGTTCAACAGCAAACATCAACAGGTTGCAGAAAGAATCAGTGGGTTTGAAGACAGGTAATTTGAAGTTGAATCAGAAAAGAAAAGATAAAGAATAAATAAAAATGAGGAAGCCTGTGGTGGTGGCTCACACCTGCAATCCTAGCACTTCGGGAGGCTGAGGTGAGAGGATTGCCTGAGCCCAAGAGTTTGACACCAACCTGGGCAAGGCAGTGAGATTTCATCTCTACAATAATTTTTTTTTAAAAATTAGCTTGGCTTGATGTCACACACTTGTAGTACCAGCTAGTTGGAAGACTGAGGCCAAAGGATCACCTGCACCCCACAGGTGAAGGCTACGACACCTGTGATCATGCCACTACTCTCCAGCCTAGGTGAAACAGTGAGACTCTGACTCAAAAAAAAAAAAATTGAAGAAAGACTAACAGACTTATGGGATAAAATCAAGAGAAGCAATTTATTCATTATGACACTTCTAAAAGGGGAAGAGTGAGAGAAAGAGGCAGGAAGGATACTGGAAGAAATAATGGCTAAAGGAGTCACAAAGTTGAGGAAAGACATGGATATACCACAACAAGAAGCTTAACGAACTCCATGTTGGATAAACATATAGAGACCTACACCAATACATTTTAATCAAACTGCCAAAAGCCAAAGAGAAAGGCAATCTTGAATCAAGAAGAGAAATTGACTCAACACATATAAGGACGTCTCTATAAGGTCATAAGCAGATATCTCAGCAGAAAATTCCAGGTTGGAAAATAATGGTTTGTGGCTTTAATATGATGAAAAATAAAGCTTTCAACAAAAAATTCTACATTGGGCAAAACCATCCTTTAAAAATTAGGGGGTAAACTATTTCTTCATAAACAAAAACTGACAGAGCCCATTAGTGACTTTAGACTCAAATACACATAGATTGAAAGTGAAAGAATAAAGATATTCCATGTAATTAGTCAACAAAAGTGAGCAAAGATGGTCATACTAATAACACAAAAACAGAGTAAATAAAAAATTGTTTCAAGAGAAAAATAGTTTCACCATATTACATTATGATTAAATGATCAAAATCTTAATATACCTACAAGTAGCAAGGACACTGAATCAGTTACCAAAAATCTTACACAGAGACACAAAACACTATACCCAACAATATCAAATCATACATTTTGCTCAAGTTCACATGGAACATTTTCCACAGGGAACATAAGTTAGGCCATAAAATACTCTTAATATATTTAGAAAGATTCAAATCATACAATATATATTTTTGCTAATAATGGAATAAAACCAGGTATCAATAACAGAAGAAACTCTATAAATACAGGGAACTTCAACAACACACCCTTATAAAAACAATAGGTCAAAGAAGAAATTGCAAACAAAATTTAAAAATATATCAGGATAAATAAAAATGAAGACACAATATGCCAAAACATGAAAGCAGAGCGCTAGAAAGAAAATTCATAGCTGTGAAAGTTTGTATTTAAAAAGAGCTGGGCTCAGTGGCTCAGCCTGTAATCCTGCACCTTTGGGAGGCTGAGGTGAGTGGATTGCCTGAGCCCGTGGGTTTGAGACCCGCCTGGGCAGGCGAGACCTCATCTCTACAATAAATTAAAAAAAAAAAATTAGCCAGGCATGGTAGCGCACACCTGTAGTTCCAGTTACTTGGAAGGCTGAGGCAGAAGGATCACTGGAGCCCAGCAGGCTGAGGTTGCAGTGGCCAGGAGCGGCCACTGCACTCCAGTCTGGGTGATAGAGTGAGACTCCAACTCAAAAAAAAAAAAAAAAAAATCTCAAAATCAGTAATCCAATTTTGTACCTGAAAGACCTAGAAAAAGAAGAACAAACTAAGCCAAGAGCTGGCAGAATAAAGGAAATAATAAAGATTAGAGAATAGAAACACAACAGAAAAAAATCCATGAAACTAAGAGTTTAGTCTTCAAAAAACAACAAAATGGGCAAACTTTTAGCTATAGTGGCTAAGAAAAAAAAAAGAAGATTCTCATAGCTAAAATCAGAAATAAAAGAGGGGACATGACTCTAGATTTTACAGAAATAACAGGGATTATGAGTAAATACTATGAATAACTGTATGCCAACAGGTTAGATAACCTAGGTAAATACACAGGTTACTAGAAATACAAAACCTACTAAGATATAACCACAAATAAGTAGAAAATCTTAATATACCGACAAGTATCAAGGACATTGAATCAGTTACCAAAAATCTTTCGTGAGGAAAAAGCTTGGACCTGATGAATTCGCCAGTTAATTCTACCAAACATTTAAAGTAGAACTAAAACGAATCTTTTTCAAGCAAATCGAAGCTTAGAAACATTCTCTAAATCATTCTATGGGGCCACATCATTCTATGAGGCCTGATACAAAAACAAAAGACACTACATGAAAAGAAAACTATGAACTAATACCTCTTATAAGTACTAATACCAAAATTCTCAACAAAATACTAGGAAACTGAATTCAGCAACATATTAATAGTATTATGCATAATGACCACGTGGAATTTATTCTTGAACCACAAAGATGGTTTATCATATGAAAAGAAATAAATGTAATACACAAGGAAATAAGTACAAATAACCATTTCAATTAATGCTGAAAAACACTGGACAAAATTCAACATCCTTTCATAATAAAAACACTCAACAAACTGGGAGTAGAAATAATCGACCTCAACAAAATAAAAGCCTTATATTAAAAAATAAATAGATAAATAAAATTTGAAAAACCGTGAACAGCATACGCAACAGTGAAAAGCTGAAAGCTTTTCCTCTAAGATCAGTAATAAGACAAGGATGCCAGCTTTTGTCATTTTTATTTAACCTGATATGGAAAGTCCTAGTCAGAGAAAACAAGATTGAAAAAGAAATAAAAAGAAGCTAGATTATAAAAAATCAATAATGTTACAGGCTACAAAATCAACATGCAAAGATCAGTTGTGTTTTTATATACTAACAATGAACAATCTGAAAAAATTAAGGAAACATTTCAACGTACAATATCATCAAGAATAAAATACTATGGAATAAAATTAACAAAGAAGACAAAATATTTGTACACTGAAAACTACAAAATGTTCTTAAAAGAAATTAAGTTAGATACAAATAAATGGAAAAATATATCATGGTTATGGATTGGAACACTTAATATTTTTAAGATGTCGATATTACTCAAAGTGATCTACAAACTTAAAACAATCTCTATCAAAATTCCAACAGTGTTTTCTGCAGAAACAGAAAATTTTATCCTGATAAACCAAATATGGAATCTCAAAGGACCTGAAATAGCTAGCACAATTTAGAAAAAGAAAACCAACGTTGGAGATTTCACACTTCCTGGTATCCAGACTTAGCACAAAGCTAAAGTAATCAAACAATTTGTTACAAAGACACAGAGACCAATAGAATAGAACAGAGAGCCCAGAAATAAACCCTCACATATATGGTCAAAT
Organism: Carlito syrichta; assembly: GCF_000164805.1. NCBI lineage: Eukaryota > Metazoa > Chordata > Mammalia > Primates > Tarsiidae > Carlito > Carlito syrichta. The sequence continues at coordinate 1,860 of NW_007035925.1, read as the reverse complement.
AATTTGCAGCAAGGATGCCGGAACCATTCAACTGGAGAAAGGATAGTTTCTTCAACAAATGGTGTCAGGAAAACTGGATATCCATATGCCAAAGAATGAAGCTAAAGCCTTACTTTACACCATACCAAAAAATTCTCAAATAGATTAAGCCCTAAATGTAAAACCTAAA
>NW_007035925.1:0-1671 GCF_000164805.1 Carlito syrichta | reverse complement strand
CACCAAAAGCACAGATAACATAAGACAAAAATAGATAAATTTGAATACATTAAATTAAAAAGTTTTCTGCACATCAAAGGAAATAATCAATAAAATGAAAACACGTTCTTTAGATTGAGAGAAAGTATTCACAAACCATATATCTGATAAGGGGTTCATATCCAGAATATATAAAGAGCTCCCACAGTTCAACAATAAAACACCAACATCCAATTTTAAAATAGACCAAATACATGAAAACAGACATTTCTCCAAAGATGGTATGCAAATATCCAATAAGTCCATGAAAAAAATGCTAACATCAGTAGTTATTAGGGAAATGCAAATTAAAACCACAGTGTGATACTACCTCAGACCCATTCGAATAGCTTCAAAAAAGAAAAATAAGATGTGCTGATGAGGAGGTAGAGAAATAGTACCCCTTGTGCACTCCTTGTCGGAACGTAAAATGGTATAGCAGTTATGGAAAACAATGTGGTGGTTCTTCAAAACATTAAAAACAGAATTACCATGTGCTCCAGCAATTCAATTTCTGAGTATATATCCAAAATAATTCAAAGCATGGACTCAGAGAATAGATATTTGTACACTCATATTCATAGCAGCATTATTCATAAAAGCCAAAAAGTGGAAGTTACTCAAATCTCTTGATGGACGAATGAATAAACAAAGTGCAGGTTATCCATACAACTATCATTCAGTCTTAAAGTTAAGTAAAAATTGAAACATGCTACTATATAGATGAACCTGGATGACATCATGCTAAGTGAAGTAAGCCACACACAAAATACAAATACTGTAGGACACTACTTATCTGAAGTATCTAAAGTAGTCAAAGCTATTGGGACATAAAGTACAATGGTGGCTACCAGAGGCTCAGGGAAGGGAGGAATGTGGAGTTGTTGTCTACTGGGCACAGAGTTTCAGTTCTATCACAGAAACAAAGAACCGAGTATCACAGGTTCTCACTCATAAGCAGACCTTGAACAACTATTGTAATACTATAAGAAAGAGATTAGCAGTAGTGGGAAACTGCTGGGGGAAGGAGCACACCTCATCAACACGGGTACTTGCATAATGAACATCTGTATACCTAACCCTGAATTGTACCCCACATCTTTAAAATTTAAAAAAAAAATTCTGAAGATGGATAGTGGTGACAGTGGTACAGGTATGTAGTACATGTAATGCCACTGAACTCTACAATTAAAATCGATTAAAGTGGTAAATTCTGCATCGTGTATATTTTGCCATAATAAAAATAATTTTAACAAAAAGGGACCATTTTCACTAATATAAAGATTTTCAGTGAGACTCACACTGATTGTGATTTAGTGAGAAATTCAATGTTTCCTGGAGCTTATAAACTCCCTGTGGTGGTAGCATCCCATTGATCCCACAACACTGGTGCAGACGTCCTGGGCACTCTGGATGTCTGCCACCTGCACCATCCCATTTTCCTGCCAATGACCCAAAACCCACTTGCCATTGCACCTCACTTGGGGGTAACCAGTGGCATAACAGGCGACATAGTTCTAATTCCTCACCGGGTGTGTGCATGTGTCTCTACACCAGTCAAAGCAATACATTCATCATCAAAAACACACAGTAAGATTCTGAACTATTTTACCTAGATATTGCCAGTACTCATACCTTTTTTTAATTTCCAAC
>NW_007035924.1:0-415 GCF_000164805.1 Carlito syrichta | reverse complement strand
GTCACTGGGGCCCATAATAGAGAAGAACATGTCACTTATGTGCCCATTATAGAGGAGTTCTAGACACTGGGGCACCCACCACAGAGGGGACCCATTCACTTAGGCAGCCATCGCTGAAGATGGCCAGTCAATGTAGCATTATTAACAGCGTGGCAGTCACTGGGGCATCCAGAACAGAGAAAAGCCAGTCACTGGAGCACCCTTCACAGAGACAGACCCATCAAGGTAGCACTACTCGGAGGTAAGGGCTAGTAACTTTTACACCCAACACAGAGAAGGGCTAGACACTCTGGAACCCTCAACAGAGGAGATACAGTAACTGTGACAACCATTATGGAACAGGGCTAGTTATTGGGGCAAGATTTACAGAAGAGGGCCAATCACTGTGGTAAACATTAGGTTCAGTTACTCGGAT
>NW_007035923.1:0-833 GCF_000164805.1 Carlito syrichta | reverse complement strand
TGATTGGGTAGGAAAGGAATGAAATGGAATGGAACGGAGAGGAATGGAATGGAATGGATGAAATGTAGAATAATGGAATGGAATGGAGAGTTATGGAACGGAAAGACATGGAATGGAATGGAATGGAATGGAGAGAAATGGAATGTAATGAAAGGCAGTAAAATAATATGGAATGGAAAGCAGAGGAATTGAATGAAATGGAATGGAGAGGAATGGAAGAGACTGGAATAGAATGAAAAGGAATGAAAGGGAATCGAAACATGAGCAATGGAATGGAGTGGAATGGAATGGAACGGAATAGATTGGAATGAAATGATGAGTAGTGAAATGGAATGGAGTGGAATGGAGTGGAATTGATTGGCAGAGAATGGAGTGGAGTGGAATGGAATGAAAATGAATGGAGTGGAATGGAATGGAATGGAAACGAATGGAGAGGTATGGAATGGAATGGGATGGAGAGGAATGGAATTTTGGAGTGGAATACAATGAAATGGAGTGGAGAGGAATGGATTTGAATGGAGAGGAATCGAATGATATGGAGAGGAATGGAATGGAGAGGAATGGAATGGACAGGAATGGAATGGAGAGGAATGGAATGGAGAGGAATGAAATAGAATGGAAAAGAATGGAATGGAGTTAAATGGAGAGGAATTCATCAGAATAAATGGAATTGAGAGGAATGTAATAGTATGGAGTCGAGTGGAATGGAATGTAGTTGAATGAACGGAATGGATTGGAATTGAGAGGAATGGAATGCAATGGAGTGGAGTGAAATGGAATGGAGTGGAGTGGAATGGAATGGAATGGAATTGAGAGGAATGAAATGGAGAGGA
>NW_007035922.1:0-414 GCF_000164805.1 Carlito syrichta | reverse complement strand
TGTTTGGGGTGGCATGGCTGTAGGCAATTGACTCATTAAAAAAAAAGAAATTGTAGAGATGAGGTCTCACTATGTTGCCCAGCCTGGTCTCGAACTCCTGGGTTCAAGCAATCCTTCTGCCTCAGCCTCCCAAAGTGCTGGGATCACGGGCATGCAGACCAAGAATCTGCATGTCTAATAAGTTTTCAGGGGCTGCTGTTGCTGGCTAGGAGACCATGCTTTGAGAACCACCCTTTCTGAGTGTCACTCTGATCTAGGCAGTGACAGGACACCTGCTTGTGTACTCCTCCCCCATGAATCCACAAGGCCCCGGGATCCACTCTCTTGACCTCATCAGAATCCCAGGGAGTGGGTGAGGGGGTTTATGACCGCCTGGGGTGACTCACCTGTGGTCAACCACTACCTATGCGTGCC
>NW_007035921.1:0-561 GCF_000164805.1 Carlito syrichta | reverse complement strand
CTAGTTAAGTCAACTAGTTAGACAGCTGGATAGCTTGTTTGCTAGCTAGTTATGTCAGCTAGATGCCCAACCAATTAGTCAGCTAGCTAGTTAAGTCAGCTCTCAAATCAACAAGGTACTTTATTAACTAGGTTGCTATCAACTCAGCTAGCTGCTCAGCTAACTAGTGGGCTCACTCAATTTCCATCAGGTCAGGTAACTAGTTGGCTTGCTCACCTGACAACCATTCAGCAAACTAGTCAGCTCACTCACCAAAAGGTCAGCTCCAAAAGGTCAAATAACTTCTCAGCTTACTCGCAGGCCGACAGGTCAGCTAACTAGTTTGCTTCCTCACCAGCTGACTAGTTAAGTCAACTCACCAGTCGGCTCGCTTGCTGGTTGACTAGTTACGGCAGCTCACCCATCGGCTCACTGACTGGCTGATATTTTAAGTCAGCTCACTGGTCAACTCAATCGCTGGTCAACTAGTTAAGTCTTCTGAGCTGTTGACTCACTCGCCAGCTGTCTAAATTTAGCTTACCAGTCAGTTCACTAGCTGGCCGATTAGTTAAGTCAACTGAC
>NW_007035920.1:0-414 GCF_000164805.1 Carlito syrichta | reverse complement strand
TGGCCCAGTCCACCTTTCCAGTCTTATATCCTGCACCTACAGTAACTGGAACTCCCAGCTTTACCCAAAGAAATCGATTCACTTTTTCCCCGAGTGAGCCTTCTATCTAGTTCCTTGTTGAAGCACAGCACGCCGTTCTCTCTCTCTCTCTCTCTCTGTCTCTCTCTCTGTCTCTCTCATCTAAAGTGCTTTCCTGTCACCCTCTCCTGCCAAAATCTCACCTGCTCGTCAAAGTCTAGCACAGCTTCTTCCTCTGTCACTCTCAGGGCATTTCTCCTGATGTCATCTTGAACTCACAGCTTTCAAGTTCCCAGCTAGATTATAAGCTCTTGGAGGGCAGGGACTGAAATTTGGTCTTCCTTCCTTTCCCTTCCCCTCCCTTCCCCTTCTATTCACTTCCCCTTCTTTCTTTCT
>NW_007035919.1:0-584 GCF_000164805.1 Carlito syrichta | reverse complement strand
TTCTCCATTCCATTGCATTCCAATCCTATCCATTTCATTCCTCTCAATTCCATTCCATTCCATTCGACTCCACTCCATTCCATTTCACTCCACTCCATTGCATTCCATTCCTATCAATTCCATTTCACTCCGTTACATTCGACTCCATTCCATTTCACTCCACTCCATTCTATTACATTATTCTCAATTCCATTTATTCCCTTCAATTCCTCTCCATTCCATTCTGTTACTTTCAACTATAATCCACTCCTCTCCATTCTATTACATTCCAATCCTCTCCTTTCCATTCCTCTCCATTCCATTCCATTTTTCTGTATTCCATTCCATTTCTCTCCATTTCATTACTCTCCATTCCATTCCTTTCCTCTCCATTCAAATCCTCTGCATTTCTATCCATTCCTCTGCATTCCATTCCATTCCTCTCCATTCCATACCTTTTCTGTACATTGCATTCCATTCCTCTCCATTACATTTCATTCCACTGCATTTTATTCATTCCATTCCTCTTCATTCCATTTCTCTTTGTTCCATTCCATTCCTTTCCATTCTATTCCATGCTATTCCATACCTATCCATTCCATTTC
>NW_007035918.1:0-493 GCF_000164805.1 Carlito syrichta | reverse complement strand
TAAAAAAAAAAAAAAAAAGAATGAAAAAAGAGATGAGAATTTTAGTTACTCGGTGACACTAATCTCATTTCAAGTGCTCGGTAATCTTAGGTAGCTAGTGGCTACCACAGTGGATAGTCCAGATAGAGAATATTTTCATCATACAAAGTTCTGCTGGACAGCACCTAAAAAAATTTAAGGCTTTACTGGAATAAAATTGGGGTAGGAAACACAGCATTTGCTTTCAAATTCAAGCTTTGACTCGATTCTGCCTTTTACTTGGGTAAAATGACTTAAACTCTCCAAGACTCAGTTTTCTTCCTCAGTAAAATGGGGACAAGAAGAGTAAACTTTCATAATTATAGCAATTATGAAGATTAACTGAAATAATATAGGTATCAAGCATGTGACACATCCCCAATAAATGTTATTTATTACTAAATTTTATCAAGTCTAACATGCAGAACTTTTCACATTTTAACATATCTCAAATTCGTATGTAATTTATAACCAG
>NW_007035917.1:0-542 GCF_000164805.1 Carlito syrichta | reverse complement strand
CCTGTCAATTCAACAATGAGGACCTTCTGCCAAGAAAGGCCAGGAACACATCCCTCACCCGGGAACCATTCTTCCCCCCAGTCCCATTTTTCCTGACTCAAAAGCCAGTCACCCTGTGTACACAGCACACACAGTTGTGAATCTGTGTATGATTCTGATGTTTTTGGAGAGAGGGTCTGTCTCTGTGGCCCAGACAGGGGCCCAGGGACATGACTGTCGTTCCCCACTTGTCTCAGAATCACAGACTCCAGTGATCCACCCACCTCATGCTTCAGGGTGGCCAGGATGACGGGCGTCTCGACCCCAGATCCCCTGTTTGTGTGGGTGCAGAGACGGGGTCTCCCTGCATGGCTTAGACTGACCTTGGGCTCCTGGGCTCCAGGCATCCTCCCACATTGGGCTCCCAGAATGGTGGGATTCCAGGCGTGGGCCGCTGCACCAAACTTTCTGGTTCATTTTTGATGAAGGATCAAAGCCATGTTCAGGGGCTTAGCCTCATATTTCCAGCACTTTGGGAGGCATAGGCCAGCATCTGGCAACAG
>NW_007035916.1:0-444 GCF_000164805.1 Carlito syrichta | reverse complement strand
TGATGGGGTGGGGTGGGTCAGCTCCTCAAAGCTAGAGTTTCATTATTATTATTATTATTACTCTTTTTTTTTGAGGCAGGGTTTCACTTTGTCACCCAGCTAGAGAGCAGTGGTACAATCATAGCTTATTGCAGCCTCTACTTCCTGGAGTTCAGCAACCTTCCCGCCTCAGCCTCTCAAGTTGCTGGAACCACAGGCACGCACCATTACATTCAGCTAATTTTTTTTATTTTTTTGTGGAGATAGAGTCTCCCTATCCGAAGACTTTTTTTTCCAGGCTGGTCTCAGACTCCTGGCCTCAAGCGATCCTCTGATCTTGGCTTCCCAAAGGGCTAGGATTGCAAGTGTGAGCCACGGTACCATATATTCAAGGGGATTATCTTCAAAAACAAGATCGGCAGGTTCAGTGGCTCACGCCTGTAATCCCAGCACCTGGGAGGTGGA
>NW_007035915.1:0-420 GCF_000164805.1 Carlito syrichta | reverse complement strand
TCCACTGCATTCACAACTTTGTTAACTGGTGCAAGAGGCCTAACTTTTGGCCTATCTTAGCTTTTTTATTTTTTTGAGTCAAACTCTCACTCTGTTGCCCAGGCTGGGGTGCAGTGGCATGACCATGGCTTACCACAGCCTTTACCTCCTCAGTTCAGGCAATTCTTTTGCCTGAGCCTCCTGAGTAGCTGTAAGCCTAGAAATGACGATAGTTTTGGCACTTACTCAATGTGCAGCAATGACTGAATAATTGAATTAATGAACTATAATGGCCCAATCAAGAAGCTTTTCCATAAATGGAACAATCTGTCCTGAAGTAAAATCAAGCCTTGACATGAAAAGCAGAATCTGCTTGCAAATTCTAAGGGAGCAATTTTGTTCTAGCTTCAGAAAAATCTTAAGGGGTGCTCTCCACAGAGC
>NW_007035914.1:0-565 GCF_000164805.1 Carlito syrichta | reverse complement strand
TATAACTCGAATATTTGTTCTTTTGATGCTGTCTCATAAACCCTGGAACTTTCTTCATTCTTTTCCACTCGTTTCTTCTTTTTTCCCCTCTGACTGTATATTTTCAAATAACCTCTCTTTGAGTTCACAGATCTTTTTCCTCCTTGATTAATACTGCTGTTGATACTCTCCACTGCATTTTTCACTTTATTTATTGTATTCTTCAGCTCCAGAATTTGTTTGATATTTTTATGATTTCAATCTCTATTATTAAATTTCTATTAAATAAATTATTAAATTATTTATTGTTTTCCTGCTTTATTGCATTGCTTCTCAGTATCTTCTTGAAGTTCATTAGATTTTCTTAAAATAATTATTTTGACTCCTTTTAGGCAATTAATATATCTTCATTTCTTTGTGGACAGCTACTGGGAGATTATTGTGTTCTTTTGGTGGCATTATGTATCCCTGCTTTTTGATATTTCTTGTTGCCTTATGTTCATGCTGGCTTATTCAGTGGGCAGTTACCTTTTGCAGACATTATGAACTCATTTCACTGTGCAAAGTCTTTTCCTTATGAGAGTGA
>NW_007035913.1:0-631 GCF_000164805.1 Carlito syrichta | reverse complement strand
GTCCATCCCAGGTTCCGGTTGCCTGGTATGCCACCTTTGGATGGGGGTGGGAGTCTTCCTCTCCCAATTACTCCATCGTCCCCCACCCACACAAACCATTCCCTGTGGAGCCGTGGAAGTGTGTTGTATTGCACATGGAGGTGTCATTTTTGTCACCGGGCTCAGGCAGTCCTCCTGCCTTGACCCTGAGCAGCCAGGACTCCAGGGGTCACCACACCTGACTCGATTTCAGGGACTTCTCACCAAGACAATATCTGGCCATGTTGCCTCCCAGAGTGTGGGGCTGTCAGCAGTGAGCCACGGTGTCCAGCCAGGACTCACACATTCTGTCTGTGGGGGTGACACAAAGGAATACACTGGGACAGAGGCCACCATATTCCATGTATCAGGGACCACTGGCAACACCATGGGTATTTCCAGTGTTTGCATTTTGGGAAGCAATGAGGTCTCATTATGTGACCCAGGCTGTTCCCGACCTCTGGGATCCAGTGGTTCCCCAAACTGGCCCCCCAAAGCCACAGCACAATTGTCTGGCAATTCATCTTCTTTCAGGAGCTCTAGTCCCAAGGCCGGGGCCTCCTTCTCAAAAGATTTCTGTCTGTTCATGATGATCCCAACTCCATACACAAAT
>NW_007035912.1:0-1036 GCF_000164805.1 Carlito syrichta | reverse complement strand
AAGTCAGCTAGCCAGCTAACTAGCCTGTTACCTACCTAGTTAAATCAGCTAGCTAGACAGTTAGATAACTTGTTTGCTAGCTAGTTATGTAGCTAGATAGCCAGCTAACTAGTCATGTAGCTGGTTAAGTCAGCTTGCTAATCATTTAGTTACTTAACTAACTTGTTGGCTAGAAACTCAGCTAGCTCATCAGCTATCTAGTGAGCTCCCTCGCTTTCCTTCAGGTTAGCAAACTAGTAGGCTCGTGAGCATGCAAACCGGTCAGGAAACTAGTCGGCTTGCTCGCCAGCAAAAAGGTCAACTACCTTGTTGGCTCATTCAAAAGCCAAAAGATCAGCTAAGCAGTCATTTGCTCACCAGCCGACTAGTTAAGTCAACTCACCATTCGGCTCACTTACTGGCCAACTAGTTATGGCAGAACACAAGTAGGCTCATTAGCTGATCGAATAGTTAATTCAGCCGACCATTCAGCTTACTCGACGGTCAACTAGTTAAGTCAGATCACATGTTGTCTCACCCTCTGGCTGAATAGTTAAGTCAGTTAAATGGTCAGCCTACTAGCCGGCACACTAATGAACTAAGCTAATCAATCGACCAACTAGTGGGCCAACTTGTCAGCTGACATGTTAGGTCAGCTAAGACTTAATCAGCTAGCTAACTAGTTGGCTTACTCATTATCTAATGTGCTTGCTAGCTTTCTTAATTATCTGACTTAACTCCTTGGCTCACAAGCTAACTAGCTGACTCAACCAGCTAACATAACTGATTAGCTAACTAGCTAGCTATATGACTCATCCAGCTGACTTAACTCGTCAGGTACCTAGCTAGCTAGCCTACTCAACCATCTGACTCAACCCGTTTGCTAACTAGCTAGCTAGCCGACTCAACCAGATGACTTAACCCTTCAGTTAACTAGCTACCTGACTCAACCTGTTGACTTAACCTGTTTGCTAACTAGCTAGCTAGCTGTCTTAAGCACCTGACTAAATTAGAAATCTGTTTTAACTAGGAGATTTAGCTAGCTGACTTAACTACT
>NW_007035911.1:0-561 GCF_000164805.1 Carlito syrichta | reverse complement strand
GAGTTGCTGGGACTACAGATACACACCACCATGACTGGCTAATTTTTTGATTTTTTTGTAGAGACAAGGTCTTTCTATGTTGCCCAGGCTGGTCTTGAACTCCTGGGCTTAAGCAATCCTCTTGCCTTTGCCTTCCAAAGTGCTGGGATTACAGACGTGAACCACCACACCAGGCTCAGTCCCACCTCTCAATACCATCACATTAATGATTAGGTTTCAGCATATGAATTTGGGAGAGACACAAACATTCAGACCACAGCAGATTGGTCTCTGGTTTCTGAGATTCCCCTCTCCCCTCAACTCCTCTAACGTTCTTTGAGGCTTATTGGCCCTTGACCAACATTTCCTTCTTTAGCTGCTTGTGTGTACGTGTGTGTATGCATGTATATTTTATTTACATACTTGAATAGTCTGCCTAAATTTCATGTTTAATAGGTCTGCAGGTCTAGTACTGAGCCTTAACCCTAACTCCATTCCCTAACCCTAATTCTAATCCTGACCCTAATCCTAACCCTAACTTTGAAATTCCAGAGCCTAGCAAAGAGTCCCCACTCATAGTCT
>NW_007035910.1:0-516 GCF_000164805.1 Carlito syrichta | reverse complement strand
TTCTTTTGGACACATTTCCTTTCAAACATTCCAGCAGAGTTTATTTTTCCCATCCAACTGGCAGTTCAGTGAGTCTTGAGTAAGGGAGATTGACAAGTGTTGTCTTGAAAGATCACCAAAAGGATGTAACAAAATGTTAACTAGAGGAGACCGAGAATACTGTGAAAGACAAGGAGGACTTGGTATAAAAGCACTTTTTTCAAGGGATGCTACGTCTCACTGAAAAAATATTAAGTATTATGTGAGAGAAACTGGGGCACTTGTCATTACCCAGAGAGATGAAACGTGGATAATGTTTTTTATCTGTCTTCCATCCAAAAATTCCAAAATAATGATGGCCACTCATCATAAAGCTAATTCCTAAAAAAAAAGGATAGAAAGTAGGCAGTGAGCCCAATGCTAATATCAATTGCATGCTAGTATGTTAGCCTCAATATCATTGACCAGTTAATACATGAAAATCAAATAATCTGAACTCCTTAGTATAATGCCATTTCATTTTTATCATGAGAGCAA
>NW_007035909.1:0-425 GCF_000164805.1 Carlito syrichta | reverse complement strand
TAGCTAGCTACCCAGCTAGGCAGCTAGCTAGACAGCTGACTTAACTTGCTGACTTAACTAGCTGGCAAACTAATTTAACTAGCTGACTTAACCAGCTAGCTACCTAACTCGTCAGCTGGCTTAACTAGCTGGCTTAGCTAGGTAGCTACCTAGATAGCTATATAGCTAGACAGCTGACTTAACTAGCTGCCTTAATGAGCTACCTAGCTGACATAAGTAGCTGACTTATATAGCTAGATTTCTATGTAACCAGCTGACTTAACTAGCAGAAATAGCTAGCTAGCCAGATGTCAAGCCATCTCATTTAACTAGCTTTTTAACTAGCGAGCCATCTGGATAGCCAGCAGACTTAACTAGCTGACTTAACTAACTAGGCAGCAAGTTGAAAGCTAACTTAACTAGCTGACTTAACCAGGTAGTCAGCT
>NW_007035908.1:0-453 GCF_000164805.1 Carlito syrichta | reverse complement strand
AACAGGTGGGGGCTATCTCGAAAGCCTTGTGGTAGGACTGTCCAAGTGAGTTGTTGTGAGTGGCGAGATATTGGATCAGTCCACGTGACGTGAAAATGTTTTGTGAGTCTGCTGCCAGGTGGACAGTAAAGAATGCATCTTTAAGGTCAAGAACCGAGAAGTGAGTAGCGGTTGGAGGAATTGAAGATAAGATGGTATAGGGATTAGGAACTAGCGGGTGGATGGGGATGACAGTTGCATAAATGAGTCTTAGATCCTGCACTAAGTGGTAAGTGCCGTTTGGTTTTCGTACTGCTAAAATGAGGGTGTTGAACGGGGAGTTAGTGGGGCACAGATATCCTTTTTGTAGCAAAGAGTTAACGACAGGTTGGAGTCCTAGAAGACTGGAGGTATGAAGAGAGTATTGTGGCTGATTAGGATGTGCGAAAGGATTTTTAAGTTGAATGTGGACTG
>NW_007035907.1:0-466 GCF_000164805.1 Carlito syrichta | reverse complement strand
AGCTGACTTAAGTAGCTGACTAGCAAGTTGGCTGGATAGCTTGCTAGCCAGCTGACTTAAATAGCTATCCAAATATTTGGCTACACTGCTAGCCATCTGGTTAACTAGCTAGCTATCTGGCTGAGTTGCTGGCTATGGAGCCAGCTAGCCAGCTAGAGGCCTGGCCAGCTGGATAGCCAGCTGACTTAATTAGGCAGCCCACTGGCTGGACAGTCAGATAGACAGCCAGCTTAACTAGCCAGCCACACTGCTGGTCACCGGATAGCCAGTCAGCTTAACTAGCTGGTCAATGACCTGACAAGCCTGTTAACCAGCTGGTTTAGCTTGTCAACCACCTAGCTAGACAGTCGGCTAACTAGCTGACTTAACTAGCAGACTTAACTAGACAGCCATATGGCTAGCCAGTGGGATTAACTATCTAGCCACCTAGCTAGCCAGTTGTCTAGCCAGCTCACTTAACTTGCTG
>NW_007035906.1:0-487 GCF_000164805.1 Carlito syrichta | reverse complement strand
TGTGTCAAAATAATAAACATTGAAAAGGAAGTAAGCACATTCCAGCTTCCAAGAAGGAAACAAATGACTGTGGGATGATTGGCAAAATAATCATACCTCTGCAGAGAAAATAGTTGCACAGTGTGACACAACCAAAACAGTTCATTTATGATGAGGCTTATTTTTCTTTTTGCTTTGACCATGGGGGTAAGAATAAAAGAGAGAGAGAGAGAAGAAAAAATGTTTGTGCTCAAGACATGAAGCAGAACAAATCACATGCATCAGACAGCTTTTCCTTTTCAGGGTTTATCCAGAAACAGACGACAAATCTAAATCATCTTTTAGAAACTAAACAGATAGCTTAAAATGTCTTGGTTTTACCCTGACATCTGAAGTAGTTGCAGCATCTGCAGAAAGATTTTTTATTGCAAAAGGAAAAATCAAGATGAATTTTGTGTGGACATAAAATTAAATGGGTGAGAAAAGTAAAACATATTTACATGGGTGA
>NW_007035905.1:0-428 GCF_000164805.1 Carlito syrichta | reverse complement strand
CCCTATTGGGAATATACCTGGAGGAACTCAAATATTTCTACAAAAAAGATACCTGCACACATATGTTTGTTGCAGCTGTATTCACAACAACAAAAACATGGAACCAACCGTGCTGCCCATCGAAACTGGCCTGGATTAAAAAAATGTGGTGTATATACACACTGGAATATTATGCAGCCATAAAGAAGAACAAACATATGGACTTTCCCACAACTTGGGTGGATTTAGAGTCTATCATACTCAGTGACCTATTGCAGAAACAAAGAACAGAGGACCATATGTCCTCACTCATAAGCAGACCTTGAACAACTATCATAACACTGTAAGAAATGGATTGGCAGTAGTGGGAAACTGCTAGGGGTGGGGGTGGGATTGTCAGTTGAAGGAAACTGCTAGGGGAGGGAGGGGCACACCTCATCAACAAGGGT
>NW_007035904.1:0-428 GCF_000164805.1 Carlito syrichta | reverse complement strand
AATATTCCATGTGCACTTGAAAATATTATGTATTCCACTTTGATGAGTGGAGTGTTTTGTGTCAGGTCACATTGCTTGACAGTGTTATTGAAGTCTGTTAGTATCTTTACTGATTTTCTGTCTTCTTGTTTTATCAATTTTTGAGAAAGGATTGTTGACTTCTCTGATTTATCTCCTTTTTTCAGTTTTCACTGCTTATGCTTCATGTATTTGACAATTTTGTTATTAGAAACATACACATGTAAGATTGCTATGTCCTCTTGATGCATACTCATAATTAGGAAATTATGCTTTATCCCATGAAATATTTGTTATTATGACATGCTTCCCTTCTTACTGGTTATATTCTTTGCATTGAGTTCTACTATGTCAATATTCATATTTCTTGTACTTAATGTTTGTATATTTACTTTTTTTTTTTTTTTTTT
>NW_007035903.1:0-467 GCF_000164805.1 Carlito syrichta | reverse complement strand
ATAAAACTTCTCTACAACTCTCTAAGATAGCAAAGGCGCAACGTTTGAGTCATATGAAATCCGTGTGTAAAAACCTTTCTGCTTGATTCACTTGGACCTAGACAAGGTGAGTGACAAGAGTGACCACACGGTGAGGCCAAAGGACAATATGTATCTGTGAGTGAAGGTCAGGGCTGGAGACGTGCTTTGAGCTTTATGCTCTTCCTTCCCTTCATCCTTCCTTCTCATTCAAATGACCAAAAGAATACAACAATGTGAGAAACCCCTCCAAGTAATGGAGACCAGGGAGGGATTGCACCTATTTTGAGAAAATGGAAAAATGTTTAAAGAAAAAAAATGCAGAGAACATCAGAATAAGAGCTAGACAAACAAACTGACCCATAATTTACCATGTGTAAGGAATCTGTCAGTTTAGGAAATAAGAAGTGTATCCACTGTAGATATCCAGTGCTCTATAGTCTCTCATT
>NW_007035902.1:0-448 GCF_000164805.1 Carlito syrichta | reverse complement strand
TGTCTGGCCAGGGCTTGGTGGCTCATGCTTGTCATCCAAGCTTTGGGAAACTGAGGTGGAAGGATCACTTGAGGCCAGGAGTTCAAAGCCAGCCTAGGCAACAAAGTAAGACTCCATCGCTACAACAAATAAATTAGTTAGCTGGGCCTGGTACCATGTACCTGTAGTCCCAGCTACTTGAGGAGCTGAGGCAGGAGGATCATTTGAGCCCAGGAGTCTGAGTCTGCCATGAGCTATACGCTCCAGCCTGGGTGACAGAGCAAGGCCCTGTCTTTGAAAATAATAAATAAAAAAAAATAATAATAATAGACGTTGCACCTGTTAAATTATTTATTTAATTGTTCATTTATTTATTTAATGATTCGTTCATTTATTTATTTATTTTTGAATCATACTCTCACTCTGTTGCCAAGCTGGAGTGCAGTGGCAGTGGCACACTCATGGCCTC
>NW_007035901.1:0-472 GCF_000164805.1 Carlito syrichta | reverse complement strand
TCAGCTGGAAACCAGCTGGCTAGCTAGTTAAGTCAGCTCATTAAGTCAGTTGACTATCCAGCTGGCTAGTTAGTTAAAAAGCTAGTTAAGGCAGATGGCCAAGCTAGTTATTTTCAGCTAGTTAAGTCAGCTGGCTAGCTGGGAAGCTAGCTGTATAAGTCAGCTAGTTATGTCAGCTAGCTAGCTAGTCAATTCAGCTAGTTAAGTCAGCTGGCAAGCTAGACAGCTAGTTAGGTAGCTAGCTTGTTAAGACAACTAGTTAAGCTAGCTGGCCTGCTAGTTAGCTATATGGTTAATACCACTAGTTAAGTCATCTTCCTATCTAGTTAATTCAGCGAACTAACTCCTCTGGCTACCAGTTGCCTAGCTGGGTAAATAGCTAGTTAAGTCAGCTGGCTAGCCAGTTAACCATTTAGTTAAGTAACCAAGTTAAGTCAGCTCACTAGCCAGATGGTTAGGTAGGTAGCTAGGT
>NW_007035900.1:0-452 GCF_000164805.1 Carlito syrichta | reverse complement strand
TGAGTGTGTGTATGTATTTTTAAGAGAACAAGCTGATCAATAAGTGGATGGATGGGTGAATGGATGAATGGATGGATGGATGGATGGATGGATGGATGGATGGATGGATGGATTTTTCAATCAATGAGTGTATGTATTTATAAGTGAATAACTTGACTGATAAATGAGTAGGTGGATGGATAGATAGATGTATAACTTTTTGAATGAGGAGTAGTTAGGTAAGATGAGGGACGTGGTAGATCCATTTGAGCCATCATCTGCTTCTTTGCATAACTGAGGACTCCAGCCTCCAAGGTAATGACCAAAACATTAAAAGTAGACTGTGAAGGTGGCCTTGGAAATAAAATTTGTCAGATGACAGTTAAGTGGCAGTTGGAGATTACTCTTCCTTTAACATGGAAAGCCTGGTTGTGGGTCCATTGACAGTATTCTTAAGGCTCCAGAAGTGAGGA
>NW_007035899.1:0-861 GCF_000164805.1 Carlito syrichta | reverse complement strand
GGGGGGGGCGTGTGCAGGTTTGTCACATGGTACATTGTGCCATGGTGAGGCTCGGGCTTCAGATGAGTCCTTCAGCTGGGTCGAGGGCAATAGGCAAGCTCTCAGCCCTCACCCCTCCCACTCCCCCCTTTTCGGAGACCCTGGTGTCTGTTGTTCCATCTTTATGTCCGTGTGGACCCAGTGTTTAGATTCCAATGATAGGTGAGAACAGGTGGTATTTGATTTTCTGCCTCTGAGTCAGTTCACCATCCGATTCATTTGGGCCTCACAGAATCTCAGGAGGTCAAGGTCAGAGGACAAAAGACTCACAGAGATCAACAGATTGGCTTGAAGGCACACGGCTCCTCGTGGGAGGTCTGGGGATCAGATGTGGCTTCTTCTCCAGCTGGTGGCCCTGGGGTTGAGAGTTACTACACCATTTGACGCCCCCTCCCTGGCGGGACACGAGGATGCCGGGTCCCCCACTTCCTCCAACACGTGCGAGTTTCCACTCTGTGAGGGTCGTCGTCCTGGTGGGTGTGAGGCGGGACCTCGTGGTGGCTTTGATTTGCATTCCCCTGAAGGCTCATGATGTTGTACATCTTTTCACGGGCTTGGTGGACTCTCAAGGCCACATGGCGCCTGGTCCCATCTAGATAAAACATGGGCAACAGTCCATGTGGTTGTCGGGGCCTGGGGAGAGGGCTCGGGTGTGACCGCTGATGGGGACAGGGCTTCCACTGGGGGAGATGATGGTGATCTGGAACTAGAGGGTGGTGTTAGTGCACAGTACTGAGTGGACTGAATGTCACTGAACTATACGCTTCACAGCGGTTACAATGATGCATTTTACATTGGATGTGTTTTACCACAATAAGAATA
>NW_007035898.1:0-535 GCF_000164805.1 Carlito syrichta | reverse complement strand
ACTTACAAAATATGAAATGCCAGAAAAATGCTAAAACCCTACCTGACAATAGGAAATGTCACATCATATGAGAATTTATGACCATTTACAAAATGGAAGCGGGTATTTACAATTATATCCAATATAAAGTATCAGTATCTGGAATACGTAAACATAAATTCTAGTAATGCACAAATTAAGGGAAAACAATCAGAAAGCATCTAAGAAAAGAATATCGTGAGGAAATGAAGGATAAGTAATGTAAGGTTGGGAATCATATTTTCTGAATAATTCCTACATAATTACTGAAAGGCAAATGAAAAAGGAATAGAATCCAAATATGTACATTTCATGGAAATCAGACATTACCAAACAGGGACACAATACGGAGAAGCTGAGACTCTCCTCCAGTGTCCTGGGCGTGTGACTGGCTTAAAGCTTCAGCGAACCTTGTGGTGACTTGGACGAAATCGGGAAAGGCACACATGTGATGCTCCAGCATTTCCACGCCTCTCTCTCCCTTCCCATGAAAGAGAAACATGCCTAAATTTTCTGT
>NW_007035897.1:0-578 GCF_000164805.1 Carlito syrichta | reverse complement strand
CAGCAGACTACTTAACTGGTTAAACATGTTGGCTGACTACTCGGCCGACTTGTTAACTGGCTTAACAAGTCAGCAGAAAAGTCGACC
Source organism: Carlito syrichta (assembly GCF_000164805.1). Taxonomy (NCBI): domain Eukaryota; kingdom Metazoa; phylum Chordata; class Mammalia; order Primates; family Tarsiidae; genus Carlito; species Carlito syrichta. Next base: position 491 of record NW_007035897.1, on the reverse strand, counting down.
AACCAGCTAGCTCGGTTAACTACTTGACTGACTTGTTAGCCCACTAGCAAGCACACTTAACCAGTTGGCAGGTTGGTTTGCTGACCTAATTTGTCAGCCAACTAGCTGGCCAACAAGTTAGCTGGCCTAACTATTCGGCCTACTAGTTAGCTGAGCTAACTTGTTGGCTGAAAATTGGACCAACTAGTCCGCCCATTGATTAGCTTAGTTAATTATTTGGCTACCTATCTAGCCAGCTGGCTAACCAGCTGACTTAACTAGGTGACTTAAATAGCTAGCCAGAGGGCTAAACAGCTGACTTAACTGTCTAGTTACCTAGCTAGCCAGCTCTTTTGCCACCTGACTTAACTAGGTGACTTAATCAGCTAGCCTGCTGGCTAGCAGTCTGACCTAACTGCCTAGCTACCTAGTTAGCTTTCTGTCTAGCCAGATGACTTAACTGGCTAGCTACCAAGCTAGCCAGCTGTCCAGCCAGCTCACTAAACTCGCTA
>NW_007035896.1:0-437 GCF_000164805.1 Carlito syrichta | reverse complement strand
TAATAGTTTCTCTAATTTCTGACACTTTCCACAGAATACTTTTTATCCTCTTAATATTCTGCATTAAGTGTTGGCAAATCTTTGTTGAAAAACAAAAGTTAAATTGCCCGGAGTGATTTTATGGGTCACTAAAAAAGACAGTTTCTAGGTCTTATAGTTATTGTTGGTTGCAATAATTGTGAGTTCATCATAACAGGTTTAATTGAAGATATGTATCAATCATCATGTTTTTTGGGAAGCACATAAAATTAGTTCTATAGCTTGAATAAAATAAAAGGCTTTTATTCTTGACATCTATTAGACATCAGCCTTGTGGGGTAGAGCTTATATTATTGTCTAAATAAGAGACTAAGGAGCTGTTAAGAAATGATTAGAAAGATTATTAGGAGCCGGGCTCGGTGGCTCAGCCTGTAATCCCGCGCCTTTGGGAGGCTGAG
>NW_007035895.1:0-437 GCF_000164805.1 Carlito syrichta | reverse complement strand
TTAACAAGTTGGTTAATGAGTTAACTAACTGTTTTAGCTAGTTGGCAAATGAGATAAGCAACTGAATTAACTAGTTGGTTAACGAGTTACCTGGGTCGCTTAACTTGTTGGCTGACAAGTGGTCCAACTAGTTAGCTCATTTAATACATTGACTGACAACTTGGCTGACTTGTTTGCTAGCATAAAAATTTGGCCGAATAGTTGACTGAATATTTAACTGGGTTAACTAGTTGACTGACGAGTTGCCCCACTAGTTAGCTCGGTTAACTAGTTGCCTGACTAATTTTGCTGACCTGACTAGTCATCCGGTTAGTTGAACGGTTAGTTAGCTGACCTAATTGTCGGCCGACTAGTTAGCTGACCTAAATTATCGACTGACAAGTTGGCCCACTAGTCAGCATATTGGTTAGCTAACTTAATTAGTTGGACGGCTATTA
>NW_007035894.1:0-439 GCF_000164805.1 Carlito syrichta | reverse complement strand
TCTTGGGTCCCCCTTCATATGTCTCATGTCTTTTCCCTATCTTCCTGCTTTGGTAGTACAGTGGTAAGAATGGGCATTTTGTATCCTTTCTGGATATGATATAAATGCTGCTTACATTTCTCTATTAAGTACAGGAGAAATCAGTCATCAATTTAATTATCAAGTGATTTTTTAGCATACATGAAATGATTACTAAGTTTGACTCCTTTAATCTGTTTCTGCTATAAATAACTTTAACCAATGTCCAAATTCAAAACCATCCTTGCACTAGTTGGATAAACCCTACTTAAACATTATGCAATTCTGATTTAACACACTTGTAGATTTCAAATATACTTAGAACTTCTGCATACAAGCTTATAGATTAGGTTGGCCGTGTGTGTGTGTGTGTGTGTGTGTGTGTGTGTGTGTGTGTGTGTGTGTGTCGGCGCGAGCATGC
>NW_007035893.1:0-434 GCF_000164805.1 Carlito syrichta | reverse complement strand
TGCACATTTTGCAGAGTCAGCAGACAAGATATTTCTCATTTTTCGCCCTGTCCACAACTCAATGGAGAAAATTGCTCTGATGATAGGGTTCTTTGAATGAGTGTGTAATTTTTCAGTGTTAGAAGCAGGGGACAACCCTGTTGACCGTAGTTGCCTGCTAGCACGGTGTTGACGTCCTGGCCTGGCACCCGGGGTGTGCTGTCACCAGGGTGTGCTGTCACGCGGTCACTTACATCTGAACATTATTTGTGACTGCTTCTGATTCCCAGCTTTCTGTTTTGTGTCCTCCCTGGGGATCCTGAGTCCTTAGGCTGTCACATCACAATTATTTTTATTAATTTATGGTCTCAAAAGCAGAAAGTTGTGTCCTCTTTGCTTAGTATAACAAGGAAAAAGCCATTATGTGGGTTATGAATAGAGATATTCTTGCCAAT
>NW_007035892.1:0-920 GCF_000164805.1 Carlito syrichta | reverse complement strand
CCTAGCTGACTTTACTAGCTGGCCAGCTGGCTAGCCAGCTGACTTCATTTCCTAGCTACCTAGCTAGCCAGGAGCTGAGCCAGCTGACTTAACAAAATAGCCAGCTAGCTAGCCAGCAGATTTAACTAGCTACCTACCTAGCTAGACAGATTGATAGCCAGCTGACTTAACTAGCTTACATAACTAGATAGCCTGATGGCTAGCCAGCACACTTAACTAGCTAACTACCTACATAGCCCTCTGACTTGCCAATGGATATAACTACCTAACTACCGAGCTAACATGCTGGCCAACGAGCTGACTTAACTACTTGATTTAACAAGCTATCCAGCAGGCTGACCAGTTGCTATAACTAGCTATGTACCCTGCTAGTTAGCTGGCTAGCCAGCTGACTTAACTAAATGACTGAATAGTTAGATACCTACATAACCAGCTGACATAACTAGCACCTTAACCAGCTAGCTACCCAGTTAGCCAGCTGGCTGGCCCGCTGACTTAACTAGCAAGCCAACTGGCTGGTCAGCTGAATTAACTAGCTGACAACCAGTTAGCCAGCTGGCTAGCCAACTGACTAAACTAGTTAGCTACCTAGCTAGTCAACTGGGAAGCCAACTGAATTAACTAGCTGAAGTAAATAGCTAGCCAGCTGCCTAGCCAATTGACTTAACTAGCTTCCTACCTAGCTAGCCAGCTGGCTAGCAAACTGACATAACTAGTTGACTTAACTTGCTAGCCAGCTGGCTAGCCAGCTGACTAAACCAGCTGAATTAACTAGTTAGCCAGCTGGCTAGAGATGACATAACTATCTATCTACCTAGCTAGTTAGCTGGCTAGTCAGCTGACTTACCTAACTGACTTAATTAGCTTGCCAGCTGACTAGCCAACTGACATAAGTAGCTTGCTACCTAGCTAGCCAGTTG
>NW_007035891.1:0-441 GCF_000164805.1 Carlito syrichta | reverse complement strand
TCTCACTTAAAATCCTTTGTAAGCAGAAAGAAAAAAAAAAGGCATGCTCAAAGTTGAATTAACCTTATCTTCTCTAGTTTTATAATGTTAGACAAGGAAACTCTTCTCTATGATTTAAAATCTAGAAGCCATAATAGAAAATATTGATAAATTCAATTTAAGAAAAAAAACCTACATGGTAAGAAGGTACCATAGGTGTGTCAGAAGACAAATAATAAACTGAAACCATATTTGCATATTGTTTTACAAAGAGCTGATCTCTAATATTTCAAGATGTTAGAAAAAGAAAAATATATAAATAGATGAAAATGGCTCTTAAACATATAAAAAGATGTATCTCATTCATTATAAATGCAAATTAAAATTCAGATTGGCAGAAATTCAAAAGTTTGGTAAACTTTTGGTGGACCTGTAAGGAAATTTAGTATTCTAATTGCCAGC
>NW_007035890.1:0-2225 GCF_000164805.1 Carlito syrichta | reverse complement strand
CAGGATAGCTAGAGAGATAAGTCTCTGGCTGGCCCAGCTGGCTTTCTTTACATCAGCTAGATAAATCAGCTTGCAAGCCAGTATGATACATAGGTAGCTAGCTAGTGAATTAAGCTGACTAGCCACCTGGCTAGCTAGTGATGTCAGTTAGTTAAGCCAGCTGACTAGCCAGCTGCTTAGCTGGCTAAGTCAGCTAGTTAATTCAAGTGGCTAGCCCTCTGGCTAGCTAGGTAGCCAGCTAGTTAAGTCAGTTGGCTAGCCAGATGTCTAGGTGGTTATGTCAGCCAGTTAAGTCAACTGGCTAACCCACTGTCTAGGTAGGTAGCTAGCTAATAAAGTCAACTGGCTAGCTGGCTGGCTAGCTAGTTTAGGCAGCTATTTAGGAGACCTGGCTAGATGGCTGGCTAGCTTTGTGACCAGCTAGTTTAGCCAGCTGCCTAGCCAGATGACTATCTACTTAAGTCAGCTTGTTAAGAGAGCTGGTTCACCGGCTGGCTAGCTAGATGGCTCACATGTTAAGACGGCTGGTTAACAAGGTGGTCAGGTAGGTGGCCATTTAGTTAAGCTGGCTGGCTAGCTTGCTGACCAGCAGGGTGGCTGGACAGTTTAGCCGGTTGGCTGTCATACTGTCCAGCCAGCCGGCTGGCTATTTAATTCAGCCAGCTAGGCTGCTGGCCTGGCCTCTAGCTAGCTAACTGGCTGCCTAGTCAACTAGCCAGCCAGGTAGGTAGCTAGTTAAGTCAGCTGTTAAGTCAACTAGCCAGCCAACTATCTAGTCAGCTATTTAAGTCAGCTAGCTAGCCACCTAACTATTAAGTCAGCTAGCAAGTCAGTTAACTATTCAGCTACCTAGTTAAGTCAGCTAGGTAGTCAGGTTGCTTGTCAGCTAGCTATTTAAGTCAGCTATCTAGTAGGCTAACTGATCAGCTAGATATTTAAATCAGCTAGCCAGCTAACTAGCCAGGTAGCTAGCTAATTAAGTCAGCTAAATAGACAGCTAGATAGCTTGTTTGCTAGCTAGTTATGACAGCCACATAGCCAGCTAGCTAGTCAGCTATCTAGTTATGTCAGGTAGCAAATCAGCTAGTTACTTAGCTAAGAAGTGGACTAGCAAATCAGCAATCTAGTCTGCTAAATAGTGGCCTCTCTTGCTCTCCATCAGTTCAACTAATTATTCTGCTCGCTCACCTGCCAACCGGTCAGCAAACTAGTCGACTCACTCACCAACCAAAAGTTCAACTAACTCATCAGCTTTCTTGCAGGCCAACAGGACAGCTAACTAGTCGACTTGCTCGCCAGCCAACTTGTTAAGTCAGCTCACCAATGGCTTTCTTGCTGGACAACTAGTTAAGGCATCACACCCTTCAGCTCACTCGATGGCCAAATAGTTAATCTGGCTCATCGGTCTGATCACTCACTGGCCGACTAGTTAAGTCTTCTGACCAGTCGGCTCACTCGCCAGCTGACTAAATTCAGCTGACCAGTCAGCTCACTCACTGGTAGATTACTTAAGTCAGCTGACCAGTCAGCTCACTCACCAGCTGACTACTTAAGTCAGCTTACCAGTCGACTCCGTCAATGGCCGACTTGTTAAGTCAGCTGACCAGTCAGCTAGTAAAATCTGCTCTCCTGTTGGATTACCTGCTGGCCGACTAGTTAAGTCAGGTAACCAGTCCATGAACTAGCCGTCCAAGTCATAAAATGAGCTAAACAATCATCTGACTAGTCAATCAACTTGTCAGTCGACAAGTTAGCACAGCTAATAAGTTGGCCGACCGAGTTAGGTCAGCTAACTTGTCGGCCAAATATTTGACCAACTAGTTAGGTCAGCAAACGAGCAAGCAACTAGTTAACATTGCTAACTAGTGGGCCAACTCGTCATTCATCTTGTTAGCCTGACTAACTAGTCAGCCAACTACTCGGTCGACTTGTGAAGCCAGCTAACAAGTTGGCCGATTAGGCTGCCAATGTGTTAAACAATCTAAGTAGTCAGCCGACTCGTCAGCCCACAAATTAAATCACCTAGCTAACTCGTTAAACCAACTAGTTAATTTAGCTAGTTAACTCATTTACCAACTAGTTAAATCAGTTAGCTAACTTTGTTAACCAACTCTTTAAGTCACCTAGCTATCTAGTCAGCCCAACTGTTTTAAGTCAGCCAGCTAAGTCGGCAAGGTAAACAGCTAGCTAGCTAGAAAGCTAGCTAAGTCAGCTAGCTCACTAGT
>NW_007035889.1:0-655 GCF_000164805.1 Carlito syrichta | reverse complement strand
CAGCAGGTTTAAATAGTGACCCAGCTGGCTGAATAGTTGGATTGCCAGCCAGTTTACTAGGCAGCTACCCTGCTGCTCAGCCGGATAGCCAGCTGGCTTAACTATCTGGCCACCTACACGACCAGTCTGCTAACAAGCTGGCTTAAATTACCAGGCACCTGGCTAGCCAGCTGGCTAACCAACAGTCTTAACTAGCTGACTTAATGAGATAGCCATTCGACTAGCCAGATGGATTAACTAGCTATACACCTAGCTAGCCAGCTGGCTATCAGCTCACTTAGCTTGCAGACAACTAGCAAGACAACTGGCTAGCCAGCTGGCTTAACTAGCTAGCTACTTAGCAAACCAGTTGACTAGCCACTTGAACTAACTAGCTGACTTAGCCAACTAGCCAGTTGACTAGCCAGCCCACTCAACTAGCTGATTTAACTATTTAGCCAGCTGGCCAACCAGCCGACTTAACTTGCTGATATCACTAGATAGACAGGTGGCTAGCCAGCTGACTTAACTGGATAGATACGCCCATATCCCACTGGATTGCCAGCTGGATAACTAGTTAAGCTATCTAGTTGAGAAAACTGGCTGACCAGCTGCTTACCTCTTTAATCTCTAGCTCTCTAGCCACCTGGATAGCCAGTTTTCTTAATTAGCTGAA
>NW_007035888.1:0-444 GCF_000164805.1 Carlito syrichta | reverse complement strand
CCCAAACCCTGCTCAGGGTCCTGACATAAAATGGTCTAGTATTTGCATGCAACTGACACACATCCTCCTGTGTTCTTTTTTGTTTAAGAGTCAGGATCTCGCCGGACGCGATGGCTCACGCCTGTAATCCCAGCATTTTGGGAGGCGGAGGCAAGAGGATTGAGCCCATGGGTTCAAGACCAGCTTAGGCAACATGGCGAGACCTCGTCTTTACAATAAATAAAAAATTAACCGGGCATGGTAGTGCGTGCCTATAGTTCTGGCTACTTGGAACGCTGAGGCGGAAGGATTGTGGGAGCCCAGCAGGTCAACACTGGGGTGGCCATGAGTGTGTCTCTGCACTCCAGCTTGGGTGACGGAGTGAGACTCCAACTCAAAGAAATGAAATAAAATAAAATAAAATAATTTAGGCCTGGTGGCACACACCTGTAGTTCCAGCTACTT
>NW_007035887.1:0-444 GCF_000164805.1 Carlito syrichta | reverse complement strand
CTAGCTAGCCAATAGCCTAGCCAGCTGACTTAACTAGCTGACAACAAAGTAGCTAGCTGGAAAGTCAGCAGACTTAACTAGCTAGTTATCCAACTAGACTGCTATGTAGCCAGCTGACTTAACTAGTCGACATAACTTGATAGACTGAATGCTAGTCAGCTAAATTAACTAGCTACCGACCTACATTTCACGCTGGTTGACAGCTGACTTGACTATATCACTACCTAGCTAAACTGCTGGCCAGTGATCTGACTTAACTAGGTGACAACTTGGTAGCCAGCTAGCAGGCAGTTGACTTATCTAGCTAGCTTCCTGGCTAGGCAGCTGTTTTGGCAACTGATTTAACTAACTGACTTAACTATCTAGCCAGTTGATTTAACTATTTGACTTAACTAGCTAGCCAGCTGCCTGCCCATCTGAATTAACTGGCTGACTTAAACAGCT
>NW_007035886.1:0-444 GCF_000164805.1 Carlito syrichta | reverse complement strand
TCATTCCATGCCTCTCCATTACATTACATTCCTCTCCATTCCTTTCCATTCATCTGCATTGCCTTCAATTCTTCTCCGCTCCAGTCCATTTGTCTTCATTTCGTTCCCTTCCATTCCTCTCATTTCCACTCTAATCCATTCCATTCCATTCCATTCTTCATTCCTCTCGATTCCATTCACTTCCAATCCTCTCCATTCCATTCCATTCCTTTCCATTTCTTTCCATTCCTCTCTATTCCAGTCCATTCCATTTCTCTTCATTCCTTTCCATTCAATTCCTCTCCATTCCATTCTATTCTGCTACAGTCCATTCCATTGCATTCCACTCCTTTCCTTTCCATTCTATACAATTCCATACCATTCCATTACTCTCCATTCAATTCTATTCCATTCCATTATTCTCCATTCCATTCCATTCCATACAATTCTCCTCCATTCAATTTC
>NW_007035885.1:0-446 GCF_000164805.1 Carlito syrichta | reverse complement strand
TCTCTTTCTCCCCCTCCCTAAGGAATCCCACAGCTGTTGGGCCAGTCTGTTGGCCCACAGTGGATTCTAAAGGGGGGCCTCACGTCAAAACTCTGTTCGACCGGCAGTAAAGATACCCCCCACTCACCGCCCAGGTCAAGTGTTCTCTGTCTGATTCAGAAAATCCCAGTGCTGGGTAACTTGACCCCTCAGTTCTCCAGGAGAACTCAGGCTGTGCCAAATTCCTGTGATGACAGACTTTGGACAGCTTCACTTCTGGGACAGCTGACTCTTCGGGGGACGCCCCATTGAGTCTGACTGTTCCTCATGGGGGGTTCATCTTCTATACCGGCTGATTCTCCTCTCAAATGCCTTTTAAACAATCTCTCTAGTCTCTCTCTCTCTCCCATTATTAAGCCCAAGTGTCTCATTCGCCTCTGTACACAGGACTGGCCTACATATCCCTT
>NW_007035884.1:0-466 GCF_000164805.1 Carlito syrichta | reverse complement strand
ATGCATCTTTGTAAACGTCCCCTTCACTCATTCCTTTTTGGTAATGCCTCAGTGTCCTGTGCCTCTTATGGACAGAGACATCTTAGCCAAGTTTCATGCATCCATCACCTTTAACCCAAGTGTGGCCCTATGCAACCCTTCCCCTACAACCCCATTCTTGGCCCTTCTAACCGCCAATCATTCTGACTCACTTCCCCCTTTGCCCTCCTTGATAGTGAATCCTCAAGTATGGGACATAGACGCCCCCTCCCTAGTACACTGCCCCCCAGTCCACATTCAACTTAAAAATCCTTTCACACATCCTAAACAGCCACAATACTCTCTTCCTACCTCCAGTCTTCTAGGACTCCAACCTGTCATTAACTCTTTGCTACAAAAGGGACATCTGCGCCCCACTAACTCCCCATTCAATACCCCCATTTTAGTGGTACGAAAACCAAATGGCACTTACCGCTTAGTGCAGGAT
>NW_007035883.1:0-556 GCF_000164805.1 Carlito syrichta | reverse complement strand
GTCTAGACAACTGACTTAATTAGCAATCTACCTAGCTAGCTAGCTGGCTAGCCAGCTGACAACTTGCTGACCAATTAGATAGACAGCTGGCTAGCCAACTGACATAATTGGCTCACTACCAGCTAGCCAGCTTCAAGTCAGCTGACTTTACTTGCTGACTTAAACAGCTGTCCTGCTTGCTAGACAGCTGAATAAACAAGGTTGCTATACATATACTCAGCTGGCTAGCAAGCTGACTTAGCTAGTCATCTTAACTAAGTAGCCAGCTGTCTAGCCTACTGACGTAAGCAGCCGGTTACCTAGCTAGCCAGTTGGCTAGCCAGCTGACTTAATTAGGTGACTTAACAAGATAGTCAATGGGATAGACAATTGACTTAACTATCTAGCTACCTAACTATCCAGCTGTCTAGTCAGCTGACTTAACTAGGTAACTTCATTAGCTAGTCATCTAGCTAGCTGGCTGACCTAACTGCCTAGGTACCTAGCTAGCCAGCTGGATAGCCAGCTGACTTAACTAGCTACCTACGTACATAGCCTGCTGGCTTGCCAGCCGACT
>NW_007035882.1:0-447 GCF_000164805.1 Carlito syrichta | reverse complement strand
GACCAGCCATCGCCTTATCCACTCAAGGAGGCAATGATGGCTGAACTTCCATGTCCTGAGTGGCCATTACCTGACCACCAATGAAGCAGAAGTCTGAGGCCAAGCAGATAGCACTGGGGCTAGGATTTCAAGGTACAATACTTGCTCTAGATTATAGGAATGATGAAAATTGAGCAAGTGAGGTCCCAGGAGGCCACATCCCTAAGTCTGCCACACTTGGTGGGTTCCTTTCAAGGCAAGAGATAGGAAATGTGGCTTCATTTTGTTCAAGGATGCTCCAAGGTGGGGACCAGAGCTGCATAAGGGGGAAGATCTCCTGCCTATGCAGGAATCCCACAGTCTGAAGTCTGTCCCCTTTTTTTCATCTGGTTGCTTGGGATTCTTTTTTATGATTTTTTTTTTAGTTGGAGTCTCATTCAGTCACCACGGCTGGAGTACATCTCACGG
>NW_007035881.1:0-447 GCF_000164805.1 Carlito syrichta | reverse complement strand
TAGCTAGCTGACTTAGCATGCTAGCTAACTAGTTAGATCACTTGTTATCTAAAGTGCTAGATTGATGACTAAGTCACTCGACGTAACTTGTTAGCTAACAAGCTTCTGGTTGGCTTAAACAGCTGACTTAACTCGTTAACTAACTAGCTAGCTAGCTGACTCATCCAGTTGACTTAACTCGTTAGCTAACTAGATAGCCTATTCAACCAGGTGACTCAACTCGTTTGCTAACTAGCTAGCTAGCTGACTCAACCAACTGACTTAACCTGTTAGTTACTAGCTAACTACTTGACTCAGTCTGCTGACATAACCCATTAGCTAACTAGCTAGATAACTGTCTTAACCAACTGAATTAATTAGAAAGCTGACTTAACTAGCTGTATTAGGTAGGTGAATTAACTATTTAAGTAGCTGACTTAACTGGCCGACTTAACTGGTTAGCTAGCT
>NW_007035880.1:0-451 GCF_000164805.1 Carlito syrichta | reverse complement strand
TATTAAGTTTGGGACTCCTGCTTTCTTTTGTGTTTCATTCCCCTTTCTTTTGTGTTTTCCTTCCTCTAACTTTGAGTTTGTGAGTGTCCATTCTGGTGAGATGAGTCTCCTGGTGATAGCATATTATTGCAACATATTTGTTTTATTTTTTTAAATCCAGTTTGCCAAACTATGTCTTTTCAGTGGTACATTTAGTCCATTCACATTCAGTCTGATTATTGAGATGTGAGTTTTTCCCTGTCATGAGATTCTTAGAGAGTTTGTTTTTGTTTGTTTGTTCATTTGTTTGCTAGTTGTCTTTGGTTTTGGGGTTGATATGTGTATGTTGTCAGTCTTTTCCCTGCATTCTTGGGAAGTGCATGGTTCTTTCTTTCTTTCTTTCTTTCTTTCTTTCTTTCTTTCTTTCTTTCTTTCTTTCTTTCTCTCTTTCTCTCTTTCTCTCTCTCTTTCT
>NW_007035879.1:0-564 GCF_000164805.1 Carlito syrichta | reverse complement strand
CTACAAAGCAAGCCAGGTTATTTCACTAGCTGTTTTACCTAGCTAGTTACCTAGCTAGCTATCATATAGCTAGCTGACTTAACTAGCTGACTTAGCTAGCTAGATAGCTGACATATCTAGCTGACATAACTAGCTAGATTCCTAACTAGCCAGCTGACTTAACTAGCTGAAATAATTAGCAAGCCAGCTGACTGCCCCTCAGACCTAACTAGCTTTTTAACTAGTTAACAAGCTGGCTAGACAACTGACTTAACGTGCTGACTTAACAAGCTACTCAACTGGTTAGCCAGCTGATTAAACTAGCTGAATTAACTATTGGCCAGTTGGTAGCCAGATGACTGAATTGCCTGGCTACCTAGCTAGCCCACAGCCTCGTCAGCTGACATAACTAGCTGACTTAAGTAAGTAGCCAGCTGTCTAGCCAGCACACTTAACTAGCTATCTATCTACCTAGACAGTTTGGCAGCCAGCTGACTTAACTAGCTGACATAACTAGATAGCCTGATGGCTAGTCAGCTGACTTAACTAGCTACCTACCTACATAGCCCTCTGGCTTGCCAGCTG
>NW_007035877.1:0-903 GCF_000164805.1 Carlito syrichta | reverse complement strand
AGTTTGTTAAATCACATAGTTAAGTTAGCTCACTGGCCAGCATGCTAGCTAGATAGTTAGGTAGATAAATCAGTTGGCAAGCCAGAGGGCTATGTAAGTAGGTAGCTAGTTAAGTGAGCTGGCTAGCCATCAGGCTATCTAGTTATGTCAGACAGTTAAGTCAGCTGGCTATCACTCTGTCTAGCTAGGTAGATAGCTAGTTAAGTCTGCTTGCTAGTTAAGTTAGTTGGCTGGGCTGCTGGCTAGCTAGGTTGCTGGGAAATTAAGTCAGCTGGCTAGTCAGCTGGCAAGCTAGTAAAGTCAGCTAGTATAACCAGCTGACTAACCAGTTGTCTAGCTAGATAAGTCAGCTGGTGAGGTCAGTTGTCTATCCAACTGGCTAGCTAGTTAAATAGATGGATAAGTCATAAAGGTACTCAGCTACTTCACTAGTTATTTCAGCTAGTTACGTCAGCTGTCTAGCTAGGTATTTAGGCAATCAAGTCAGATGGCTAGCAAATTTGCTAGTTAATTAATTCAGCTAGTTAAGACAGCTGCCTTGCCATATGCAATCTAGGTAGCTATCTAGATTTGTCAGCTGTCTAGCCAGCTGGAAGCTAGTTAAGTCTCCTAGCTAAGTCAGCTGAGAAGGGAGCTGCCTAGCTTGCTAATTAAATCAGCTAATCAAGTCAGCTGAGAAGGGAGCTGCCTAGCTTGCTAATTAAATCAGCTTGCTAGACAGCTGGCTAGAAGAAAAGTCACCTAGTTAACTGAGCTGAATAGCCAGTTGGCTGGATATGTAGCAAGTTAGTTAATTCAACTGGCTAGAAAGCATGCCAGCTAGTTAAGATAGGTAGTTAAGTCAGCTAGTTAAGTCAGCTGGCTAGCAAACTGGCTGACTATGTAGTGACCTAGTTAAGTCAG
>NW_007035876.1:0-538 GCF_000164805.1 Carlito syrichta | reverse complement strand
TCTGGAACATACGTCCAGTATTTATATTTGAAAACTGAATCATTTGTAATAGCAGCTGTAACACAAGTAGGTACCTGTAATGTGATGACCACAAGCATAGCTAGAAACATTATCTTCGGATCATTGGGGTGGCCGCAATTAGTTGCAATTCTTTGGGCCTCTTCAAATAATACTTGGATTTGTCCCCAAGTTGGAGGTCTTTCTTCAGTGGTGGAAGAAGAATCCTCAGACATCAGGGAGTCCTGGGGTTGGTGTTGAGGCAGCAACGTTATCTCTTGTGTTATCGAATCCCTCAGCATTCCTCGTCCCCTTGGACTTTTCTGCAACCTCCATCTGGGGTAAGGATATGGTGGTGGGCGACTCATGATGTCTAATCAGTCGATCCGGGATCCACACTGGGGCGTCAGAGTTCTGGGGAAAAATACACGCGAAACCTCGTCCTGCTGTCAATAAGACATCAGGTCCGCGCCATTGTCCGGTCAATAAGTCTTTCCATTTTACTAAAGGTAAAGGATGTTTTTGTGTGTTCCCATCATGG
>NW_007035875.1:0-566 GCF_000164805.1 Carlito syrichta | reverse complement strand
GAGTTCGAGACCAGCCTAGGCAGCATAGTGAGACCTGGTCTCTACAAAAAAAATTTAAAAAGTAGCCAGGCATAGTGGTGGCATGCTTGTAGTCACAGCTGCTCAGGAGGCTGAGGTGGGAGTATCAACTGAGCCCGGGAGTTTGAGGCTGCAGTGAGCTGTGACCATGCCACTGCATTCCAGGCTGGTCGAGAAAGATCCCAACTCAAACAAAAAACATCCACTCCTGCTGCTACTACACAAATGTGGGTTTCAACAACCACGTCACACACTGGCCCACCAGCACGCACAGTCCAGGGCTGCTGGACGTACACCAGGGGCCGATCGAGGGTCTGGATGGCACTCGTGTCCTCAATGGGGCACCCAGTGTCCACTTGAGCCCATTCCTGGCCCTCCCGAGCTGTGTGCAGATATATCCCTGGCCTGCCCTCTGCCAGCTGCTGCCAGTGGCTCAGGACCATGGGCACTGCATCCAAGACTACCCTGCCATACCCATTGAGGCTGTCACGGCAGGCCCCGTGGATGCAGGGGTTGCTATTGCACTCGTTGACCTCGGACAGGCACGT
>NW_007035874.1:0-3947 GCF_000164805.1 Carlito syrichta | reverse complement strand
AAGCGGAGATTGAGCTACACTCCCTCCTCCCTTTCCTCCGTTGTCTTCTTTCCAAACCTGGAATCATTAGCAGCTGCTCCCTCGTTGCCACTGCAGGACCCTCCCAGCCCAGTGAGGCTGGCCGAGTGCAGATGCCCCTGCCCAGATGCACACCACCCCCTTGCCTCCTGATGGCTTGCTGCGGTCTTGCTGTTGCCCGGCCCCTGCCACCCCCAGCCCCAAGCATGCTGAATGGAGTTGTCCCCATCCCTTATGTGTCTCCTCCCCAGTCCACCACGAGCTTTTCCTCTGTGCTTTACCCAGAATGTGGCACACGGCAGGTGTTTACTCCAGGTGGGTTGGAGAAGGGTGGGTGGCCCCCATCCAGGAAGCAGGGGAGGGGACAGCAGTAAGACTGGGGGACAGAGGAGGTGAGAGGTCTGCAGAACGCTGGAGAGCCTGGCTGGAGGGAATGGTTCACCTGGGAGAGCAAGGGACAGCGGGAAGACCAGAAGCATGTTTGGGCTTAACTGAAAATGCCCTGAAAATGCCTCACAAATCAGATTCTTGGTTGACTTTCTTTCTCTTTCTCTCTTCTCCTCCTCCTCCTCCTCTTCCTTCTTCTTCTTCCTCTTCTTCTTCTTTCTTTCTCTCTTTCTTTCCCTCTTTCTATTTAGACTTTATTCTTCATAGCATTTTTAGGAAAACTGCTTTGAGCACAGAGGTCGGCCTCAGGGGCAGTACCTTCACTGACGACAGCACCCGTCAAGAACAAAAATCACGGAGTGGTTTTTAGAGACTGCCTGTTGCTACAGCTCACAATGATGATTTTCCACTCGATTTTAGAAATATTACTATTCCCCGAACCGCAAATATATTCCAATATTAAAGAAGGGAGTCCATTTAAATGGAGACAGTGCAATGACATGCAAATACTACATTTAACAGGAGGGAGGTCCCAGGTGACCGACACTTGGGGAACTGCAATAAACCAAGGTCACTCTGGGTGCCTCTGAGTCCTGAGTCCTCAGCTCTCATGGGCCATGCACCCTCGCACCTGAGTAACTGTCCCATCCTCCTGCACAGGTGACCCACTGGCGCAGTCCCATATGTCTTTGCCCACTTCCTCACGGCCAGCTCGTACCCAGCCATGCTTGCAGACATGCTGTGTGGAGCCATCGGCTGGATCGGCTTCTCCTGGGTGAGGGTTTGGTGATCCTGGGGCGGTGGGGGTCCCTGCAGTGGTGGGATTCCTGCATGGGGATGTGGCACCTGCACTCATAGGGCCCACACGGATGGCTGTGCCACCTGTGGGCAGCAGGGGCATGGCTGCAGGGAGAAGGGGGCGCAGTCCAGAGAAGGGGCCTCAGAGAGAATGGAGACGCAGAACAGAGAAAGGCCTCACAGCTCAGAGCCAGTTCTGCACAGTGGTGTGTTAGAAGCACTTGGGGTGAATTGCGATCACAGTGCAAGGTCCCAGTATTTCCATAGCTTGAGTCTGGGAATCTGCATTTCCCCAAGCAGACCAGAGGATTTCTATACACTTCAAAGCTTGAGGATGCAACTGCCCTGTCTCATTCCATCTGTTCTCAGCCAGAGCTGCTGTCCCGGTGAGGCCCTACCTAGCCCATCAGATATGCTGAGCACCACAGAGTAGGGGTCTTCAGAAATGGGTCTGGCTCCTGCCTCCACGACACCAGTCCCACCCTATCTGGGGTGCAGTGCTTAGAAAGATCCCTGCTCAGAAGAATGGCAGGCAGGGCTGGCTTTGCCTGTGTTCTCTGCTCCAGGAACAGCCCTGCTGGCAAGATCCCTTCCTCCCAAATGCAGACAGCTCAGAAGTATAGCCACCCACTGATGGTCAGGGATTCCAGGGCTCCCCACACTGCGGTGAATTCTTCAAAAGCCAGAGTCAGCCCTTGGTCTTCCAGATCCAGAGTGTTGACCTTGTCAGTGCTGTGGAGCCAGGTGGGCTTACCCGTGTTGGCCCATGTCACGTGAGATGCATCAAGGAGATGGTGGTTTCAAAACACAGCCTCAAGCCTCAGGTGCTGAGCTGCCCTGCGTCACCTGCCTGCTCTTGCTCTCCTTTAGGCTGGGGTGTCAGGGGTTGCTGGGTGACAGGGCATCACGGGCCCTATCGGCAAGGTTGAAGAAGCCATCTGTGGCCCCTGGCACAGCATCTGTGCTGCTCCTCTGCCAGGCACTGGGGGCCTCCCTCTCCACCGGGCAAAGATGGCGTGAGCATGGGCAGTGCAGCCTGGGCTGGTCTTTCTCCTAAAGGGCATTATCTCTCATTAGATATCGTATTGGATTTCATTGAGCACTGATGGTGTGGATTCATTCTGTTCCCACAGGGTGACTTGCCATCAGTCTCCAATTGTATCTCATCATTCTAGGCCAGTCTGATCCATCTTGGGCCTTGGAGGGGGTGCCTTGCTTCCTCTCAGGCTGATACCTGTGGCTCCCAACAGGAAGTGCAGGTTTCTGATTGAGGTGGGCTTAGCCGGGATGGGGAAGGCCTTGAGGGAAGGGGCAGACCAGGAGGGAGGAAGAGCTCCTTCACATACTCTTACAGGCATCACAATACTGGTGATCACATCTCAGCACCAGAGCATCTCTGAATCCCACACTGGGCCTTTTGTATGGAGACCTATATGAAGTCGGGGGCTCAATCTGTCTTTGATGGGTCCCAAGGCCAGCCTGCCACCTCCTGTGTGCTAAAAGAGGGGAGGGCCCATGAGCAAAGTCATAATGCTGGAGTTTAAAAGACAAAATCAATGGCGGCTCCAAGGACACCCAAAGGATGAGGGCCACTAGAGCCCGCTTCTTCAAATCGGCCCAGTGCTCATTCCCTTCACTTGTGCCTAAGGAGGACAGTCCACCAGTGGGATTTCTAGATCTTTCTGTTACTAAACCAATGGTTACACAAGCAAGTCTGCAGTCCTCGCACAGCAAGTCACAGTGGAGTAAGGCTTATCATGGTGGTCTGTGTGTTCCTCCCAACCCTTCTTCTTGAGTGAGTCTGGGTCAAACACGGGTGAAACTGTTTCAGCATTTGAATCACAGCTGAGACTGGGCAATTGTAATCTGGGTTTAGTGGAAGTTAAACTCTATGTGATTGGATTGATCCCACCCAGATAATCTGAGACAAACTTCTCCCACTACCCCTTCCCAAGTTCTTAAGTGCATCAGCAAAGACACTTTCTCCTTGTACAGTAAGTAATCACAGGTTTTAGGGATCAAGCCCTGGAATCTTTGGGGGTGTGGTGCATTATTCTGCCTAACACACCCAGTGTGCATCCAAGCCACGAAGATAACATGTGACAATGCCAATCCCCAGACTGCAAATTCAACAGGTCCTGAATGGACCCAGGAATAATATTTTACAATGTCTGGCCCTTGGCCAATCCCTTCCTTGCCTGTGACAGGCCACGAGCCCAGCATGCACAGAGCTGGAGACCATGATGATGGACTGGCTTGGGAAGATGCTGGAGCTGCCTGAGTCGTTTCTGGCTGGGAACACTGGAGACGGGGGAGGAATGATTCAGGTAAGGTGGGAGGGATGGGAAGGCAGTCTCCAGGAGGCACGGACTCCACACAGGACCCACGGCATGGGAGGAAGGAGGTGCCTGGGTTTTTTTACTGGTCCTTGGATTTCGCCTGGAGAATAAGCAAAGCTGAGCTCTCAGGACAACCCAGGTCTTGGGGTCTGCAGGATCTGGATTAGGATCCCAGTGTGGTCCCTCACTTATGGAGGCAGGGCACTCACTTTTCCAGGTCTCTCATTACAATCGATAGAGTAGTGGCTGTCACATTGCAGGTATGTAGAAATAACAACAGCAGCTAGCACGTGTGTTGGGGTCCCATTGCCAGTCATTGTGCCTAAGCATTTTCTAGACAGTATCTCATTTAATTCTCACAACAACACTATGCATTTTCATACCCCCTTTAACAGGTAAGGAAAC
>NW_007035873.1:0-597 GCF_000164805.1 Carlito syrichta | reverse complement strand
TCAGTCAATTTCATTTCTTTCCATTCATCTCCACTTCATTCATAGCCATTTCATTTCATTTTTTTCTATCCCACTCTCTTCCATTTCATTCCATTTCTCTCCATTCCATTCCGTTCCATTCCATTCCTCTCTATTGCATCCCATTTCATTCCATTCAATACCTATCCACTCCAATCCATTCCATTACCTTCCAGTCCATTCCATTCTATTCCAGTCTTTTCCTTTCCTTTCCACTCCAACCCCTTCCTATACATTCCTGTCAATTCCATTCCATTCCACTCCATTCCATTCCATTCCATTCCATTCAATTCCATTCCATTCCTTTCCTCTCCATTCCATTCCATTCCACTGCATTCCTCTACATTACATTCCTCTCCATTGCATTGCTCTCCATTCCATTCTTCCCCATACCATTCCATTCCATTCTAAGACATTCAGTTCCATTCCAATCCATTCCATTCTACTGCACTCCGTACCATTCCATTCATCAACATTCTTTTCTATTACAATCCATTCCTCTCCATTCCCTTCCGTTGCATTACATTCCAGTCCTCTCTATTCCATTCCATTCCTTTCACTTCCTCTCCATTCCATTCC
>NW_007035872.1:0-464 GCF_000164805.1 Carlito syrichta | reverse complement strand
AGAAGAGTTGGAAGTGATTTGAGAAGAGGACCTGTTTGCTTTTACTGTGATAAGATGGACACCATTGGAGGGTTGAGGAGTGGCATAGTAACTTTTCTGTTCTAAATTGTCACTCTGGTTGCTGGGGCTTGGCCAAGGCAGCAGCAGGGGCAGGAGCTGAGACCCGTTAGGAGGCTGTTGCCATCATCCAGGTAGAAGATCCAGGCTTAGACCAGAGTAGTAGCAGAGGAGATGGAAAATTAGTTAGATGATAGGTATCTATTGAAGACTCAGTCAAAAGCATTTGCCAAAGCCTGGATATGTATTGTGAGAGAGGGAAGGAAAGAATGCTTCTAAGGTTTTGGCTTGAACAGCTACAAGGATGGGTTTGTTGAGTTTGGAGAGAAAAAAATCAAGTTTTCAAATCTGGTTGGTTTTTAAGTTTGAGATGCCTATTTGGATACACGAGTAGAGTGTTGGGCAGT
>NW_007035871.1:0-2173 GCF_000164805.1 Carlito syrichta | reverse complement strand
GAAGAAAAGGAAAAGGAAAAGAGAAAAAAGGGAACATACAGTAGGAATAGAATAAGTCATTAAACTAATAGAATCAATGAAGCACACTCTGAGACATTTCGTTTAAGTCCAATGTCCTTTCATGTCTGATTTCTCGTTTTTTTTTCAAGCTGGTAAATTAGTTTGCAGTTAGAGTCAATTGCCCCTGATCTGCTGTGAAGGACAGTTCAGATTAACCTTCCTTCAGCAGTTTGGTCTATGTCTTTATCAAGCTTGTTTCTCCCGTTTCGGTGTTGTTACCTTGAATCGCCAGCAGGTGGTGCTATCTCATCTGCTCGCCCCAGAGGGGGTGGGGCCGGACAGGAACAAAATGGCTGCCTGCCTCCGAGCAGGCAACAGGAGCCCCACGCCGGGTGGGCAGGACAGTCTCCGTCACAGGAGCGGTGGCAGCGATCCCAGCAGATCTTCCCTGAAGCGGTTTGGTGTGGATCTCCTCCGGCCGGGTTGTGATGAGCTACCCGTGCCAGAGGCCGCGGCGGCCACGGGGGCGGCGGCGGCGGCGGGAGCGCTGGTGGGGGGAGGGGCTGCGGCAGCGGCGGGAGAGTGCAATGCAGTAAAACTGTCCAGTCCTTGCGATGTTCCAGTGATAGCGATGGCCGAGCTCTGTCTGAGGAGCAGGCTGCAATGCTGGGGTCCCCAGCCTCCCGGGGGCGAGAGTCAGAGACCCACTGCAGATCTCCCTTGCAGAGGGCTTCAGACACCGGGTTGCCCGGTCGCCATCTTGCCGCCTCTCAGATCCTATTTTTAAATAGGATTAATTAATTAACATGTGATCCCTTTACTTTTGTCTGGGAGGAGAACTGATAGTCCCAATTTAGATCTAATTCAAGAGAGAGATTAATCATAGAAAAAAACAAACATGAATTTTAATATTTTTTTGTCCTGGCCACTTCCTTGAGGGGAGACCGGTTAAGCCAGCACATGTGCTCGAGAAGAGTGAGGGGAGCAGAGGGGGCAGTGCACATGGTTCAACTTGCTGCAACTAGTAGAAGCTGCTGCCAGGGAGTTATTAGGCAGTGGGGGAAGGAGGGGGAGAAGGGGGAGGAGAGGGAGGGGGAAGGGGGCAGGAGGGGAAGGGAGAGGGAGGTTGGAGACTAGACACCAGCCCCTCCTCAACAGGTAAAGGTGGAGGGTGAGAAGGAAGAACAGAAGGGGAAACTAATGGAGGGTAGGGTGGCAAAAGCAGGTTGCAAGAGACAGGAGAAGTTAAACCAATTGGGTCAGCGTCTGAATTGTTGCCGGAACACAGAAAGGAGATAAAGTAATCAAAGAAGTATGAATGCCACAGGAAGAACAAGGGGTCTGGGAGGCATGCCATTTTGAAAACCTTGGACCCTTTGCCCTTGGGCATTAGAGGTCAAGCTGAAAGAGAGTATCAGAGACAAGAGACTTACCTTGGGTCCATCTCCTTGTTGCCTAGCCTGTATTGAGGAGAGGCTTAGAGCAGATACTCCTCTTCAGTGAGAGGGTCCTGAGATGTTTTAGAATGCTTTCTTTTCTTTTTTTTTTCATTAATCAGTATTTTTTATTATGGTTTTGTGGGGTACAGTTAAAGGTTAGGTGTACAATGACGTTTCATTCAGGCACCCTGTAGATAAGAAGTGTTTTCCCATCCCCCGACAGATATTTGCTACTGTTAATCCCATCCCCCTCCCCCCCATAGTTTCCCAGTACCATCCGTCATTTTCTCATAGTATTGCATTGGATGTTCAAGGTCCATTATATGAGTGAGAACATGTGATATTCGGATTTTTGTTTTTGTGAGAGGTCACTCAGTATTATAGACTCTAGTTCCATCCAGGTTCCAGCGAAATTCATGATTTTGTTCTTTTTTATGGCTGCGTAGTATTCCATTGTGTATATGTACCACATTTTTTAATCCAGTCCTCTTTTGATGGGCAGCATGGTTGTTTCCAGGTTCTTGCTATTGTGAACAATGCTGCGATAAACATACGTGTGCAGGTATCTTTTTTATAGAGTGATTTGTGTTCTTCAGGGTATATTCCCAGTAGGGGGATTGCAGGGTCATATGGAAAGGTCAATTTTTAGAGCTTTTAGAATCGCCACACTGCTTTCCACAGAGGTTGCACTAGTTTACACTCCCACCAACAGTGTAGAGTGTTCCCTTTTCACC
>NW_007035870.1:0-498 GCF_000164805.1 Carlito syrichta | reverse complement strand
CCAGCAGTGTAGAAGCATTCCTTTTTCTCTGCATCCTCACCAGCATCTGTTGTTTGTTTTGTTAATGATGGCCATTCTTACTGGGGTTATGTGATAACTCAATGTGGTTTTGATTTGCATTTCTCTGATGATCAGTGAGACTGACCACTTTTTCATGTGTCTCTTGGTTGCCCATATATCTTCTTTTATGAAGTGTCTATTCATGTCTTTTGCCCACTTTTTAATGGGGTTGTTTGTTTTTTTCCTTTCAGCACATTTGAGTTCCTTGTAGATCCCAGATATTAGGCCTTTGTCAGATAAACACTTGGCAAATATTTTTTCCCATTCTGAAGGTTGTCTTCCTGCTCTCTTGATGGTTTCCTTTGTTTTGCAGAAGCTTGTTCATTTGATGAGGTCCCAGTTGTTTATCTTATTTCTTAAGGTATGGGCATTTAGAGCCTGAATAGGAATTGGTTGCCAGTTCCAATTTCCATAAGGGTGTCTCCTGAGTTTTCTAAG
>NW_007035869.1:0-3186 GCF_000164805.1 Carlito syrichta | reverse complement strand
CAGCTGGATAGTCAACTGAAATAACTAGCTTGCTACTTAGCTTACCACCTGACTAGCCAACTGTCTTAACTAGCTTCATAAATAGCTGGCCTGCTTGCAAGTCAGGTGAATTAAGTTGCTTGCTATATAGTTAGCCTGCTGGATACTTAGCTGACTAAACTAGGTGACTTAACTAGCTTGCCAGCTCTCCAGACAGCTGAGTTAATTAGCAAGCCACCTGGCTAGCCAGTTGGACAGCAAACTGACTTACCTAGGTGACTTAACTAGCTACACAGTGGTCTAGATTGCTGGCATAACTATCTAGCTACATAGCTAGCCAGCTGTCAAGCAAGCTGATTTAGCTAGGTGACTTAACTAGGTATGCAGCTGGCTAGTAGGCTGAATTAACTGCCTAAGTACCTAACTAGCCAGCTGAATAGCCAGCTGTCTTAACTAGCTAGCTACCTAGCTAACCAGCTGTCTATTTCGATGACTTAATTAGGTTACTTAACTAACTTCTTACTGGCTAGCCAGCAGAATTAACTAGTTAGCTACCCAGCTAGACAGCTGGCTAGCCAGCTGACTTAACTTGCTGACTTAACTAGTTAGCAAGCTAACTTAACTTGCTGACTTAGGCAGCTAGATACCTAGCTTGCCAGCTGGTTTGACTAGCTGGCTTAACGAGCTACCTAGCTGACATAACTAGCTGACATATATAGCTAGATTCCTAGGTAACCAGCTGACTTAACTAGCAGAAATAACTAGCTAGCCAGATGGCTAGCCATCAAACTAAACTAGCTTTTTAACTATCTAACCAACTGGATAGCCAACAGACTTAACGAGCTGACTTAACTAGTTAGGCAGCAGGTTGCCAGCTGACTTAACAAGCTGACTTAACCAGCTAGTAAGCTGGCTAGCCAGGTGACATAGCTAGCTGGCCACCTCTGTAGCCAGCTGGCTAGTCAACTGACTTACCCAGATGACCTAAGATAGCAAGCTGGCAAGCCAGCTCTCTTAACTAGCTAGATACCTACATAGCCTGCAGGCTAGCCAGCTGACTTAACTATCTGACTTGAATTGCTAGCCTGCTGGCTAGCATGCTCACATATGTAGCTAGTTACCTGCCTAGAAAGCTGGCTAGACAGCTGACTAAATTACCTGACGTAACCACCTAGCCAGTTGACTAGACAGCTGACTTAACTTGCTAACTTAACTAGCTAGCAAACTAATTTAACTAGCTGACTTAACCAGCTTGATACCTAGCTCACCAGCTGGTTTAACTAGCTGACTTAGCGAGCTATCTAGCTGACATAACTAGCTGACTTATATAGCTAGATTCCTAGGTAACCAGTTGACTTAACTAGCCGAAATTACTAGCTAGTCTGATGGCTAGCCATCAGACTAAACTAGCTTTTTAACTAGCTAACCAACTGGATAGCCAACACACTTAACAAGCTGACTTAACTAGCTAGGCAGCAGGTTGCCAGCTGACATAACTAGCTGACTTAACCAACTAGTCAGCTGGCTAGCCAGGTGACATAACTAGCTGGCTACCTCTCTAGCCAGCTGGCTAGTCAACTGACTTACCCAGCTGACCTAAGATAGCAAGCTGGCAAGCCAGCACCCTTAACTAGCTAGATTCCTACATAGTCTGCAGGCTAGCCAGCTGACTTAATTATCTGACTTGAATAGTTAGCCTTCTGGCTAGCAAGCTCACATATCAAGCTAGCTACCTGCCTAGCAAGCTGGCTAGACAGCTGACTAAATTACCTGAAGTAACCAGCTAGCCAGCTGGCTAGCCAGCTGACTTAACACACTGACATCACTAGCTAGCCAGATAGCTATCTAGTTGACTTAACTAGCTAGCTACATACATTGCCAGTGTCTAGCCAGCTCTCTCAACCAGCTGAATTAACCAGCTAGCCAGCTGGCTAGCCAACTGGCTTAACTAGCTTGCTACCTAGCTAGCCATCTGGCTAGCCAGCTGACTTAACTAGCAGAGTTAACTAGCTAGCTACCTAGCTGGCCAGCTGACATATATTTAGCTAACTAGCTAGCTACTTAGCTATCCAGCTGACTTAAATATTTATCTAACCAGCTAGTTACCTAGCTAACAAGATGACAAATAGTTAGCAGCCTAGCTAGCTTGCTGAGTTAACCAGCTAGCTAACTAGTAAGCTTACTCCTATCTAACGTGCTAGCTAGCACTTAATCATCTGACTTAACTCGTTAGGTAAAGAGCTAGCTAGCTGATTCAACCAACTGACTTAATTCATTAGCTAACTAGCTAGCTTGCCTACTCAACCAGCTGACACAACCCATTTGCTAACTAGCAAGATAGCTTATGCTACCAGCTGGTGTAACCCATTAATTAACTATCTAACTACCTCTCTCATCCTGTTGACTTAATCCGTTAGCTAACTAGCTAGCTAAATGTCTTAACTATCTGACTAAATTAAAAAGCTGACTTAACTAGCTGACTTAGCTGTCTGACTTAACTACTCAGCTAGCTGACTTCACTGGCCAACTTAACAATTTAGCTACCTGACTTAACTACCTGTATTAAATAGTTATCTAGCTATTTTAGTAGGTGAATAACTAGCTGCTTTAATAATTATCTAACTAGTTAGGTAGACTTAAGTAGATGACTTAAATAGTTAGCTAATTAGTGAGCTAGCTGACTTAGGTAGCTTACTTAGCTAGATAGCTAGTTAGCTAGTTGACTTAGCTAGCTGACTTAACTAGTTGGCTAAAGAGATAGCTGGCTGACTTAACGAGTTGGTTAACAAGTTATCTAACTGTTTTTACTAGTTGATTAACGAGTTAAATATTTGACTTAACTAGTTGGTTAACGAGTTAGGTGGGTGAATTAGCTTGTGGGCTGATGAGTCGGCCGACTACTTAGATTGTTTAACACATTGGCTGTCTACTCGGCCGACTTGTTAGCTGGCTTAAGAAGTGGGCCGACTAGTCGGCTGACTAGTTAGCTGGGTTAACAAGATGACTGACAAGTTGACCCCAAAGTTAGCAATGTTAACTAGTTGCCTGCTCGTTTGCTGACCTAACAGGTTGGCCGAATACTTGGCTGACAATTTAGCTGACCTCACTAGTAGGCCAACTAGTTAGCTGTGCTAACTTTACAGTTGACAAATTGGTCGACTAGTCAGACGATTGTTTAGCTCACTTTATGTCTTGGATGGCTATTTG
>NW_007035868.1:0-535 GCF_000164805.1 Carlito syrichta | reverse complement strand
CCTTCTGAGCTACCTTAAGCAGGTGTGAAATATTTATTCCTGCAAAGTCTTTTAGTTTCGGTAGCTTTTTTTGAATGCTCATGGCTTCTTGAGCCACAAATGCCAAATTAATAGCTTGAGCATTCTCAGGGCCTGAGGGATATAACAGTGTAAAAGTAATGCCCTTGGGGATTCCTCAGGACCCTAGGAATCTCAGTGGTTTTGAAAAGATTGATATGTTTCCAGGTTGCTCCCCTTAACCCAGCTAATAGAGTCCAGTGATAAGTATCTAATGTCCTGGACCTGGTCAAAGTGTTAGGGTCCCAGTCTGAACAAAAAAAAGGAAAAAAAACTATATTTAAAATTTTTCTTACATTCCTCCTCTGTACCAGCAGTTGAGGATAGAACAGACTTTTTAACCTCAACTCTGATACACTCTCGTTTTTCAGAGGTTGAAAAAAAAACATACATGAAGCGTTGCTCTTCCTAATATTTCCCTCCCCCCTCCAGAGAGGACACTTCCCATAGGGGAAGGAGAGGGGCTGGATTCATTCCA
>NW_007035867.1:0-502 GCF_000164805.1 Carlito syrichta | reverse complement strand
GTTAGGTAGCTAGGCTTATTAAGTCAGCTGGCTAGCCGGCTGGCTACCTAGTTAAGTCAGCGAGTTAATTGAGCTGGCTAGACAACTGGCTAGCTAGGTGGCTAGCTAGTTAAGCCAGCTGGCTAGCCAGACGGCTGCCTAGTTAAGTATGCTAGTTAAGTCAGTTATTTAGCCAGTTGGCTAGCTAGGTGGCTGGCAAGTTAAGCCAGCTGGTTAGCAGGTTTGTCAGGTAGGTGGCCTGCTAGTTAAGCCGGCTGGCTAGCCAGCTGTCCATCAGGGTAGCTGGCTAGTCAATCTGGCTGGCTATCCAACTGCCCTGCCAACAGGCTGCCTAATTAATCTGGCTGGCTAGCCTGCTAGCCAGCCCACCAGCTGGCTTGTTGACTCCCTAGCCAACTAGCCAACCAGGTAGCTAGCTAGTTAAGTCAAATGGCTAGCAGTGTAGCCAAACATTTGACTAGGTATTTAAGTCATGTGGCTAGCCAGCATTCCAGTCAACTTG
>NW_007035866.1:9484-10772 GCF_000164805.1 Carlito syrichta | reverse complement strand
TCAGCTGATAAAGCAACTGGCTAGCTAGGTAGCTTGCTAGTTAAGTCAGCTGACTAGACAGCTGGCTAGCTAGATAAGTCACCTAGTTGATTCATCTGGATAGCAAGCTGGCTAGTTATGTATCATGCTTGTTAATTCAACAGGCAAGAAAGAAGGCCAGCAAGTTAAGCCAGCTAGTTAAGTCAGCTGGCTAGCAAGCTTGCTTCCTAGTTTGTGACCTATTTAAATCTGTTGGTTGGCAAGCTGGCAAGCTAATTATGTCACCTAGTTAAGTAAGCTGGCTATCCGGGTTGCTAGAGGGGTACAGAGCTAGTTAAGTCAGCAGCCTAGCCGTCTGAATATCTAGTTAATTCAGCTAGTTTAGTCACCTGGTTGGCTAGCTGTTTAGCTCGTTAATCAACTAGTTGTCAGCTGACTAACCTTCTGGCTAGTTAGTTTGTCACCTTTTTACGTCAGTTGGCTAGCCAGCTCACTAGCTAGTTAAAAAGCTAGTTAAGTCGATGGCTAGATTGCTAGCTAGCTAGTTATTTCAGTTAGTAAAGTCAGTTGGCTAGCTAGGTAGATAACCAGTTAAGTCAGCTAGATATGTCAGCTTGACAGCTATTTAAGTCAGGTAGTTATGTGTGTTAGCTAGCTAGCTAACTAGCTATGTAGCTAGCTAGTTATTTCAGCTAGTAATGTCAGCTAGCTAGCTGGGTAGCTAGCTAATTAGGTCAGCTGGTTAGTTAGTTAAGTCAGCTAGTTAAGTCAGGTGCCTAGTAAGTTGCCTTGCTGGGTTGCTAGCTTGTTAATTCAGATGGTTAATGAGCTGGCTAGCTAGTTAAGTCATCTATTTATGTCAGCTATCTAGTCAGCTGGTTAGCTAGTTAGTTAGGTAGTTACGTCAGCTGGCAAGCCAGTGGGATACATAGACAGCTAGATATTTTCATCAGCTGGCTGGACACCTGGCTAGCTAGTGTTGTCAGCTAGTTAAGACAGCTGGCTCGTCACCTGGCTATCTAGTTATGTCAGCTAGTTGAGTCAGCTGGCTAGCCAGCTGGCTAGCTGGTTAAGTCAGCTAATTAATTCAATTGACTTGTCAAATGGCTTGCTAAGTAGTTCACTGGTTCCATCAGCTGCCTAGCCAGTTGGATAGGTTGTTAAGCCAGGCAGTTAAGTCAGCTGGCTAGCCACCTGGCTAGGAAGGTAGCTACGTAATTAAGTCAGCCGGCTAGCCAGCTGGCTAACTAGTTAATTCAGGGAGTTAAGTGACCTGGCTAGCTAGCTGGCTAACTAGATGGCTATCTAG
>NW_007035866.1:3853-8747 GCF_000164805.1 Carlito syrichta | reverse complement strand
CAGGTGGCTAATAGGTAGCCAGCTATTTAAGGCAGGTGTCTAGCCAACTGACTTGCTGATTAAGTTAGCTAGTTAAGTCACCTGGCAACCAGCTGGCTAGCTAGTTAAGTCAGCTCATTAAGTCAGTTGGCTATCCAGCTGGTTAGCTAGGTAAAAAGTTAGTTAAGTCATATGGCTAGTCATCAGGATAGCTTGTTATTTCAGCTAGTAAAGTGAGCTGGCTAGCTAGGAAGCTAGCTATATAAGTCAGCTAGTCATATCAGCTAGTGAGCTAGTTAAGTCAGCTAGTTAAGTTAGCTGGCTAGCTAGATAGCTAGCTAGATAGCTAGATAGTTAATCCAGCTAGCTTTGAGAGCTGACTAGCTAGGTAGCTAGCTGGTTAAGTCAACAAGTTAAGTCAGGTTGCTGGCTAGTTAAGTTAGCTGGCTAGCCAGCTGCCTAGCTGGGAAACTAGCTAATTAAGTCAACTGGCTAGCCAGTTAGCTAGCTTATTAAACAACTTAGTTAAATCAGCTCAGTAGCCAGCTGATTAGTTAAGCAGCTAGGTAGTAAGTCTGCTGGCAAACCAGCGGGCTACGTAGATACCTAGCAAGTTGAGTCAGCTGGCTATCCAACTGGCTAGCTAAGTAGCCAGGCAGTTATGTCAGCCTAATAGCCAGCTGGCTAGCTAGTTATTTCACCTAGTTAAGTCAGCTGACTTGACAGTTGGCTAGCTAGGTAACTAGATAATTAGGTCAGCTGTCTACCCTGCTGGCTAGTTAGTTAAGACAGCTGGTTAGCCAGCTGGCTAACTATATAGCAAGCTTGTTAATTCAGCTGACTAGCAATCAGGCAAGCTATATAAGTCAGCTAGTTAAGTCAGGTGGCCAGTCAGATGACTAGCTAGGCAATGAGACAGTTAACTCAGTTGGCTAGCAGGCTTGCCAGCTAAATAAGTCAGCTAGTTAATTCAGCTGACTAGCCAGCTAGCTAGCTAGGTAGAGAGCTAGTTAAGTTAGCTGGCTAGCCAGCTGGCTCACTAGTTAAGTCATCTAATTGAATCAGCTGGCTAGCGAGCTGGCTAGCTGGTTAAGTCAACTAGTTCAGCCAGCTGGCTAGCCAGCTGGCTATCAAGGTAGCAAGCTAGTTAAGTCAGCTGACTAGTAAGTGGAATAGCTAGTTAAGCGAGCTAGTTAATTCAGTTGGCTTCCCAGCTGGCTAGCTAGGAAGGTAGCTAGTTGAGTCAGGTGGATAGCCAGATGGCTAGCAGGTAAAGAGAGCTATTTAATTCAGCTGGCATCCAGCTGTCTAGCTAATTAAGTCAGTCGGCCAGTCAACTGGTTAGCTGGTTAAGACAGCTAGTTAAGTCAGCTGACCTAGAAGCTGGCTAGCTAGGTAGCCATCTATTTAAGCCAGCTAGTTAAGTCAACTGGTTAGCTAGGTAGCTAGCTAGTTATTTCATCTGTCAAGCCAGCTGGTTAGCTAGTTAAGTAACCTAGTTAAGTCAGCTGGCTATGCAGTTGACTAGCTAGATAGCTAGCTAGTTATGTCAGCTGTCCAGCAAGCTGGTTACCTAGTTGTCACATAGTTAAGTCAGCTGGCTAGACAGCTGGCTAGCTAGTTACCTTGCTACTTAAGTCAGCTGGCTAGACAGCTGGCTATCTAGTTAAGTCACCTAGTTTAGTCAGCTGTCTAGCCAGCTGGCTAGCTATATAGCAAGTTAATTAATTCATCTAACTATTGGGATCGCTCACTTTCCATCAGCTCAGCTAACTAGTTGGCTCCCTTGCCTGACAACTGGTCAGCAAACTAGTCAGCTTGCTCGCAAGCCAACCGGTCAACTAACTTGTCGGCTCTCTCACAGGCCAACAGGTTAGCTAGCTAGTCGGCTTGCTCTCCAGCCAACTAGTTAGTCTTCTCACCAGTCGGCTCACATGCCAGCTGAATAGTAAAGGCTGCTCACCTGTTGCCTCACTCGTCTGTTGACTAGTTAAGTCGGCTCACCAGTCAGATCACTGGCTGGCCGACTAGTTAAGTCCTCTGACCAGTCGGCTCAGTAGTCAGTTGTCTAAAGTCAGTGGACCAGTCAGTTCACTTTCCAGTCGAATAGTTAAGTCAACTGACGAGTTGACTCACTCGCTGAGTGATAAGTTATGTCAGCTGACCTGTGAGATCACTCGCTGGACAATGAGTCAAATTAGCTCACTTGTCGGCTCACTTGCCAGCCGATTAGTTAAATCAGCAAACAAGTCAGTCGTCTAGCATGCCAACCAGTTGAGTAACCCAACCAATCGGCTGAATATTATGCCAACTTGTCAGCCGACAAGTTAGCTCAGTTAACTAGATGCCAACAAGCTAGGCCATCCAACTAATCGGCCTACTAATCGGCCAAATAGTTAGGTCAGCAAACCAGACATCCAACAAGTTAACAGAGCTGACTAGTGGGATATTACATCAGTCAACTATCTAACCCAGCTAACTAGTCTGCCTACTAGTCGGCCAAATTGTTAAGCCAGGTAACAAGTCGGTCATGTAGTCAGCCAATGTGTTAAAACAGCTAACTATTCTGCCGACTCATCAACCAACAAGTTAAGTGAACTAGATAACCCGTTAAACAACTAGTTAAGTGAGCAAGTTAACTAGTTTCCCACTAGTTAATACAGGTAGCTAACTAGTTAACCAACTCGTTAATTCTGTTACCAATCTAGTTAGCCAACTAGTTAAGTCAGCTAGCTAAGTCAGCTAGCTAACCAACTAGCCTGGTACATCAGCTAGCTAAGTTAGCTAGCTCAATAGTTAGCTAAATATATAAGTCAGCTACTTAAGTCTGCTACCTAACTAGTTAGCTAATTAGTTAAGTCAACTAGTTATTCAGCTAGTTATATGGTTAGCTAACTATTTAATTCAGGTATTTAAGTCAACTAGATAACTAGTTAAGTTGACCAATTAAGTCAGCTACCTAAGTAGTTAAGTCACCTACCTAATTCAGCTAGTTAAGTCAGCTTTCTAATTATGTCAGCTGGTTAAGACAGCTAGCTAGCAAGTTAGCTAATGGTTTAAGACACCAGATTGAGTCAGGTAGTTAGCTAGTTAATTAACTTGTTAAGTCAGCTGGTTGAATAATCTAGCTAGCTAGTTAGCAAAAGGGTTGAGTAGGCTGGTTGAGTAGTTTATCTACCTAGTGAGCTAATGAGTTAAGTCAGCTGCATGAGTCAGCTTGATACCTAGTTAGCTAATGGGTTAAGTCACCTGCTTGGCCACCTAGGAAGCTCCTTACCTGAGGAGTTAAGTTGGATGATTAAGTAAGCTAGCTAGCACGTTAGATAACTGGTAAGCTAACTAGTTATCTAGCTGGTTAAGTCATCTAGCTAGCTACACAACAAACTATTTAAGCTAGCTTGTTAGTTAGGTAGCTAGCTAATTACCTAACGGTTTAAATCAGTTGGTAGCTAGGTAGTTAGCTAGTTAGTCAACTATTAAATTAGCTATCTTGCTAGGTAGCTAGCTAGTTGATTCAGCTAATTAAATCACTTGGCTGGTCAACTAGCTAGCTAAGTAGCAAGGTAGTTAAGTCAGTTGGCTAGCCATCTGGCTAGCTGGTTAATTCAGCTAGATAAGGGAGCTGGCTAGCCAACTGCAAGGTAGGTAGCTAGCTAGTTAAGTCAGTTAGAGAGATACCTGGCTTGATAGTGATGTTTTCGAGTTAAGTAAGCTGGATAGCCAACTGGATAGCTGGTTAAGTCAGCTAGTTTAGTCAGCTGTCTAACCAGCTGGCTAGGTAGGTAGCTAGCTAGATAAGCCAGCTTGCTAGCCAGCAGGCTAGTTGTTCAAGTCAGCAAGTTAAATCAGCTAGCTAGCCTGCTGGCTAGGTAGGTAGCTAGCTAGTTAAGTGAGTTGGCTATCCAACTTGCTACCTTAAGTCAGCTAGGTAAATCAGTTGACTAGTCAACTTGCTAGATAGGTAGCAAGCTAGTTAAATCAGCTGGGTAGCCAGCTGACTAGCTCGTTAACTCAGCTAGCTAATTCAGCTGGAAATCAGCTGACTAGCTATTTATGTCAGCTGGTAAAGTCAGTTGGCTATCCAGCTGGTTAGTTATTAAAAAACTACTTAAGTCTGATGGCTATACTTCATGCTAGCTAGTTATATCAGCTGGTTAAGTCAACTGGATAGCTAGAAAGCTAGCTATATAAGTCAGGTAGTTATGTCAGCTAGCTAGCTAGTAAAGTCGCTAGTTACGTCAGCTGGCTAGCTAGATGGCTAGCTAGGTAGCTAGCTAGTAAAGATGGCTAGTTAAGACAGCTAGTTAGCTAGGTAGTTAGCTGCTTAAGTCAGCCAGTAAGTTCAGTTTTCTTGTTAGTTAAGTCAGCGAGCTAAGTCAGCAGTCTAGCCAGGTGCCTAGCTGGGTAGCTAGCTATTTAACTCAGCTGGCTAGCCAGTTAGCTTGAAAGTTAAGTAACCTAGTTAAGTAAGCTCACTAGCCAGCTGGTTAAATAGGTTGCTAGGTAGTTGTCAGCTGGCAAGCCAGTGGGCTATGTAGTTTGCTAGCCAATTAATTCAGTTGGCTATCCATCTGTATAGGTAGGTAGCCAGCCTGATAGCAAGCTGGCTAGCTATGTAAGTTACCTAGTTAAGTCAGCTGGCTAGACAGCTGGGTAGTTAGGTAGCTAGATAGTTAAGTCTGCTTTCTAGCCTGCTGGCTTGTTAGTTAAGCCACCTAGTTAAGTCAATGGGATATCCAGCTGACTTGCTAGGTAGCTTACTACTGAATTCAGGTGTCTAGTAAGCTGGCTAGCTAGTTAAAGTCAGCTAGCTAGCCAGCTGGCTAGCTATATGGCAAGCTAGTTAATTCAGCTTTCTAGCAGGCAGGCTACTTATTTAAGTCATCTCGTTAAGTCAGCTGGCTGGCCAGCTGGC
>NW_007035866.1:0-3704 GCF_000164805.1 Carlito syrichta | reverse complement strand
GTCTATCCAGCTGGCTAACTGTTTAAGCCAACTAGTTAATTCAGCTGGCCAGCCTGTGGGATAGCTAGTTAAATCAGATAGATAAGATAGTTAGCTAGTTAGTTGATTCAGTTAGTTAAGTCAGCTGGCTAACCAGCTGCCTATCTGGGTAGCTAACTAGTTAAGTCTGCTGACTAGCTTGCTAACTAGCTAGTTAAGTCACCTCGTTAAATCAGCTCGCTAGCCAGCTGGTTAGCTAGATAGCTAGGTAGTTAATTCAGTGGGCAAGCCAGTGATATACATCAGTAGCTAGGTAGATAAGTCAGCTGGCTAGACACCTGACTAGCTAGAGATGTCAGCTAGTCAAGTGAGCTGGCCAGCCAGCTGGTTAACTAGTTATGTCAGCTAGTTGAGTCAACTTGGTAGCCAGCTGTCTACCTGAATAAATGAGCTAGTTAATTCAAGTGGAAAGCCAACTGTCTACCTAGATAGCTACATAGTTAATTCACATGGATAGCCAGCTGTCTAGCTGGTTAAATCAGCTAGTTATGTCAGCTGGCTAGCCACCTGTCTAGATAGGTAGCTAGCTAAGTCAGCTGGCTAGCCTGCTGACTAGTTAGTTAAGTCAGCGAGTTAAGTGAGCTGGCTAGCCGACTGGCTAACTAGATGTCTAGCTAGTTAAGTAAGCTGGCTAGCCGGATGGCTATCAAATTAAGATAGCTAGTTAAGTCAGCTGGTTAGCCAGCTGGCTAGCATGGTGGCTGGCATGTTCAGACGGCTGGTTAGCAGGCTGGTCAGGTAGGTGACCAGATAATTAAGCTGGCTCTCTAGGCAGATGAACACCAGGGTGGCTGTCTAGTTAAGCCAGGTTTCTATCCCACTGTCCAGCCTGATGGCTGGCTATTTAAGCCAGTTAGGTGGCCAGGTGGACAGTCTACTAGCTAGCTAGCAACACTTCCTAGCCAGATAGCCAACCAGGTAGCTAGTTAGTTAAACCAGCTGGCTAAGTGTCTAGCTAACAAGTTAGCTAGCTAGTTAAGTCAGCTGCCTAGCAAGCCAGCTAGTTAATTCAGCTAGAATATCAGCTAAATATTCAGCTATATAGTTTAGTCAGCTAGCTAGTTAGGTTGCTTGTCAAATAGCTAGATAAGTCATCTAGGTAGTCAGCTAGCTAGTGAGCTACATAATTAAGTCAGCTAGCCTGCTAACTAGCCAGTTAGGTACCTAGTTAAGCAATCTTGCTAGGCAGCTAGATAGCTTGTTTGCTAGCAAGTTATGTCAGCTAGATAGCCAACTAGCTAGTCAGCTAGCTAGTTACGTCAGTTAGCATACCAGCTAGTTACTTGGCTAACTAGTCGGGTAGCAACTCAACTATCTGTTCAGCTAATTAGTGGGTAAGCTTGCTTTCCATCAAGTCAGCAAATATTCGGCACACTTGCATGCCAACTGGTCAGCAAACTAGTCTGCTCATTTGCCAGCCAAGAGATCAAATAACTTGTCAAATCGCTCACAGGCCAACAGGTCAGCACACTAGTCGACTTGCCCACCAGCCAACTGGTTAAGTCAGCTCAAAGGTCGGCTCACTCACCAGCCAAATATTTAAGGCAGCTCATGAGTTGGCTTACTAATGGCAGACTAGTTAAGTAGCCTCACTGGTTGGCTCAGTCACTGGTCGACGAGTTAAGTGTGACCACTTGACTCACTTGCCAGCCTACTAAATTCAGCTGAACAGTCATCTCACACACCGGCCAACTAGTTAAGTTGTCTGACCAGTTACTTGCCTATCAGCAGACTAGGTAAGTCAGTTGTCTAGTCAGCTGGCTAGATAGGTAGCCAGCTAGTCAAATCCCCTGACTAGTCAGCTGACTTGCTGGTTAAGTCAGCTGGCAACCTTCTGCCTAGCTAGTTAAGTCAGCACATTAAATCTTTTGGCTAACCAGCTGGTTAGCTAGTTAAAAGCTAGTAAAGTCAGATGGCTAGGCATCTGGCTAGCTAGTTATTTCTGCTAGTTAATTCAGCTGGTTACCTAGGAATCTAGCTATATAAGTCAGGTAGTTATGTCAGCTAGGTAGCTCATTAATTCAGCTAGTTAAGCCAGCTGGTGAAGTAGGTAGCTAACTGGTTAAGTCAGCTGTTAAGATAGCTTCCTAGCTAGTTAAGTCAACAAGATAAGTCAGCTGGCTAGACAGCTGCCTAGCTGGGTAGCTAGCTAGTACTGTCAGTGGTTAGCCAGTTAGGTTGTTAGTTCAGTAATCTAGTTGTCAGCTCAATAGGCAGCTGGTTAGCTAGGTAGCTGGCTAGTAAAGTCAGCTGGCTATCCAGCTGGCTAGCTAGGTACCTAGGCAGTTGTCAGTCTTCTAGCCAGCTGGCTAGCTAGCTAAGTCACCTAGTTAAGTCAGCTGGTTAGACAGCTGGCTAGCTATGTAGCTAGATAGTTATGTCAGCAGTCTAGACCGCTAGTTAGCTAGTTAAGTCACGTAGTTTAGTCAGTTGGCTATCCAGCAGGCTAGCCAGGTAGCTTGCTAATCAACTGAGATGACTTGACAGCTGGCTAGCTAGTTAAGTCACCTAGTTTAGTCAGCTGGCTAGCCATCAGGCTAACTATATAGCAAGCAAGTTAAATCAGCTGACTAGCAAGCAGGTCAGCTATTTATGTCAGCAAGTTAAGTGAGCTGGCTAGCCAGTTGGCTAGCTAAGTAGTGAGCTAGTTATTTCTGTTGGCTATCCAGCTTGCTAGGTAATTAAGTCAGCTAGTTAAGTCAGCTGGCTAACCAGCTATCTAGCTTCGTATAGAGCTAGTTAAGTCAGCCAGTTGAGTCAGCTAGTTAGCCAGTTGGCTAGCAGGTTAAGTCAACTAGTTCATTCAGCTGGCTTCTCAGCCGCCTAGCTAGATAGCAAGCTAGTTAAGTAAGCTGGCTAGCCAGCTTCCTAGAAAGTCAAGTCAGCTAGTTAATTCAGCTGGCCAGCCAGCACTCTATCTACATAATTCAGTTAGTTAAGTCAGCTGGTCAGCCAGCTGGCTAGCAGGATAAGAAAGCTAGTTAAGTCAGCTGCCCAGTCAGCTGGCTATCTAGGTAGTTAGCTAGTTAAGTCAGCCAGTTAAGTCATTTGGCTAGCTAGGTAGTTTGCTAGTTAAGTCATTTAGTTAAGTCACCTGTCTAGCCAGCTGCAAAGCAGGGTAGCTAGCTAATTAAATCAGCTGGCTAGCCAGCTGGCTAGCTAGTTAAGTCACGTAGTTAAGTCAGCTCGGTGGCCAGCAAGTTAGCTATGTAACTAGGTAGTTAACTCAGCTGGCAAGACTGTGGTCTAAGTAGGTTGATAGCTAGTTAATTGAGCTGGCTAGCCATGAGGCTGTCTTGCTATGTCACATAGTTAAGTCACCTGGCTATCCAGCTGTCTATCTAGGTAGCTAGCTATTTATGTCTGTTGACTCACCAGCTGGCAACTTCGTTAATTCAGCTAGTTAAGTCAGGTGGCTAGGCTGCTGGCTAGCTAGGTATCTAGGTAAAGAAGACAGCTGGCTAGCTAACTGGCAAGCTAGTTAAGTCAGCTAGTTTAGTCAGCTGGCTAACCATCTGGGTAGCTAGTTAAATCAGCTCATTAAGTCAGTTGTCTAACAAGGTGGCTAGCTATTAAAAAGCTAGTTACATCATATGCGTAGACAGGTGGCTCGCTAGTTATTTCAGCAAGTTCATTCAGCTGCATATCTAGGTAGCAAGCGAGTT
>NW_007035865.1:0-477 GCF_000164805.1 Carlito syrichta | reverse complement strand
TAGCTAGCCACCTGGCAAGCCAAGTGACTTAACTAGCTGACAAATACCTAGCAAGGTGGCCGGACAGCTGACATAACTAGCTAGCTGCCTTTCTAGCCAGCTGCCTAGCAAGCTGACTTAACTAGGCTACTTAACTAGCTAGCCAGTTGGCTATTTAGCTGGCTTGTTGACTTAATTTATCTGAAGCTAGCTGTCAACCTAGTTGACTTAACTAGCTAGCTGACTAGCAAGCTGACTAGCAAGCTGGCTAGCCTGCCATCTACATGACTAGCTAGCCAACTACCAGACCAGTCTGCTAACCAGCCATCTTAACTTGCCAGCCACCTAGCTAGCCAGCTGTCTAACCAGTTGACTTAGCTAGCTGACTTAGCTAGATAGAAATCTGACTAGCCAGCTGGCCTAAGTAGCTATCCACCTAGCTAGCCAGCTGGCTAGCCAGTTAACTTAACTTACAGACTTAACTAGCTATCTACCTAG
>NW_007035864.1:0-497 GCF_000164805.1 Carlito syrichta | reverse complement strand
CTCACACCATGTCCTGGGCTGTTATCAAACAGGCAGTCTCAGGTTGTCCACTCGCCTGAGACCTTGAGGGCTGGAATTCCAGGCTAATCCCTTGAGCCCAGCCTGTGGTTGTGTTGGAAGTGGTGGTTGGTATTAATATTCTGAGTTAGAGTCCTACTCTGTTGGCCAGGACTTAGTGCAGGGGCCAACTTCGGCCACCGCATCCTCTACCGGCTGGCCTCCGGCATTCTTCCCACCACAGCATACCAAGTGACTGGAATGACAGGTGAGCACCAGAACGCCCGGCTCATATTTTTGTCTTCTTGTAGAGATAATGTCTCTCCAAGGTGCTGGGGCTGTTCTTAAACCCAGAGGCTCAGACCAACCTCTTGCCTCCGCCTCCCAGGCACCAAGATGACAGGTGTGAGGCCCTATCTGGGCTCCACACCCCTCTTGGGCCCCACCGCTAAACCCACTACATCCTGTTGGGAGTCAGCCTTGGAGGTCCACCTGATTGA
>NW_007035863.1:0-614 GCF_000164805.1 Carlito syrichta | reverse complement strand
TGTTAGGTTTTTTTTTTTTTTTTTGAGGCAGTGTCTCATTCTGTCACCCAGGCTGGGGTATAGGGGCACAAATCACAGCTCACCACAGCCTCCCACTCCTGGGTTCTGGTGATCCTCCCTCCTCAGTCTCCCAAGTAGCCAGGACTACAGTTGTGCACCCCAATGCCCAGCTCATCTTTTGATATTTTGTAGAGACAAAATTTCACAGTGTTGCCCAGGCTGGTCTCAAACACTTGGGCTCAAGCAATCCCCCCCACCTCCCAAAGTGCTGGGATGGCAGGTGTGAGCCACCAAGCCTGACCTGTGTCAGCCTTTAATGTCTGCTCTGAATGTGCTTGTAAACTCCCTGAGGGTGTGGCCATGCCTGTCCTGAGCTGCTGAGGTTTCTGGGAGCCCAGGATGTGAGGGCACAGACTCCTGTGACTGCAGATGGACCCTGTTGTCCTCAGTCGCATCTTTCCTGTCCAGAATCCAGCATGTCAAATGGGCCATGCTGAGCAAAGACTTCATCCGTGTTTTGGTGGAGAACCAGCATCTGTGATACTTGGAAATACCACTCACTGAAGTGGAGCACTCGACCATTATGCTTCTGAGCAGAGCCTTGCAGTCCCTCT
>NW_007035862.1:0-672 GCF_000164805.1 Carlito syrichta | reverse complement strand
TATGGCATTTTGACAGTCAGCCTATGTGTTCTCGTGGCGTTCCGACCTCTGTCCATGTGTTAACATCGCGTTCTCCCCTCTATGTGTGTGTTAATATGGAGTTCTCCCTTCTGTTCATGTGTTAACATGGTGTTCTCCCCCCATCTGTCTGTTAACATGGCGTTCTACCCTCTTTCTGTATGTTTACATGAAGTTTTCCACTTCTACCTTATGTTAACATGGCATTCTCCACTGTGTCTGTTTGTCCTCATGGTGTTCTTACATCTGTACATGTGTTTGCATGGCATTTTCTGCTCTGTGTGTTAACATGGCATTCTCCACTCTGAGTGTTAACAGGGTATTCTCGCCTCTGTCTGTGTGTTAACATAGTGTTCTCTCCTTTGTTTGTTTGGTAACATGGTATTGTCCCTTCAGACTATGTGTTCCCATGGCATTCTTGCCTCTCTCTGCAAGTTATCATGGTGTTGTACCCACTGTCTTTGTGTTAACATGGTGTTCTCCCCTCAGTCTGTGTGTTCCCATGGTATACTTACCTTTTTCTGTGTGTTAACATGACCTTCTTGCCTATGACTGTTTGTTAACATGGCATTCTCCCCTCTGTGTTTTTTGTTGTTGTTTTTTTTGAGTTGGAGTCTCACTCTGTCACCCGGACTGGAGTGCAGTGGCCGCTCC
>NW_007035861.1:0-951 GCF_000164805.1 Carlito syrichta | reverse complement strand
GCTAGTTAAGTCTGCTGGCTAGCCAGCTGCCTTGCTGTGTAGCTAGCTTGTTAAGTCAGCAGGCTAGCCAGTTGGCTAGCTAATTACATCACCTAGTTAAATCAGCTCGCTAGCCAGACGTTTAGCTAGTTAGCCAAGTAGTTACGTCAGCTGGCAAGCCAGCAGGATATATAGGTAGCTAGCTATTTAAATCAGCTTGTTAACCACATGGCTAGTTAGTGAGGTCTTCTAGTTAAGTCAGCTGGCTAGCCAGCTGACTATCTAGTTATGTTAGCTAGTTGAGTCAGCTGACTAGCCAGCTGGCTAGCTGGTTAAGACAGCTAGTTAATACAAGTGGCTTGCCAACTGGCTAACTAGGTATCTCGCTAGTTTCATCAGCTAGTTAGTCAGCTGACTAGTTTATTGAGGTAGGTAGTTAAGAAGGCTGGCTAGTCACCTGGCTAGGTTTGTAGCTAGCTAATTAAGTCGGCTGGCTAGCTAGTTAATTCTCAAGTTGAGTGAGCTGGCTATCCACCTGGCCACCTAGGTGGCTTGCTAGTTAAGCCAGCTGGCTAGCCAGAGTGCTATCTTGTTAAGTCAGCTAGTTAAGTCAGTTTGTTAGCGGTAGGCTAGCTAGGTGGCTGGCAAGTTAAGCTGGCTGGGTAGCAGGCTGGTCAGTTGGGTGGCCTGCTAGTTAAGACAGTTGGCTAGCTGGCTAACCAGCAGGTTGGCTGGCAAGTTAAGCCAGCTGGCTGTCCAATTGTCCAACCAGCCGGATAGCTACTTTAGCCAACTGTTTAGCCACCTGGTCAGTCCAATTGCTAGCTAGCCATATACCTAGCCAGCTAGTCAGCCAGGTTGCTAGGTAGTTACGCCAGCTGGCTATCCATGTAGTCAACCAGTTAACTAGCTCCTTAAGTCAGCTAGCTAGCCAGCTATCTAGCCAAGTAGCTAGTCAGCTAGTTTAGTCAG
>NW_007035860.1:0-1015 GCF_000164805.1 Carlito syrichta | reverse complement strand
AAAAAAGGTTTTCAAAAACCAGATAAAAATTCAACAATGTTTCTAAGTCGCCTCTCGGAGACACTGCAGCAGTTTACTAATATCAATTTAAATTCTCTGGAAAGGACATGCTCTTTTGGCTATGTATTTTGTCTCCCAGTCAACACCGGACATTAGGTACAAACTCCTAAAAAGAAAGAAGGTCCCACAAACCCTTCAACTAAAGCTATTGGACAAGGCCTTTATAATCTTTAACAACAGGAAGACAAGAATGCAGGACCACAAACATAAATGGGAAGCGTTTTAGCTTTTGTCTACTGCTTTAGCAAGAGTTACATGCTCAGCTCTACTTGAATTTCCTGGTCCAATCCTTCCTTCACCTCTTTAGGTTGTGGGGGTACAGGACATTATATCCAGACTCCTCACTGCGATGTTGCTTCTGTGTGTTCTGGGATATAAAATGTTTCAACACTTCCCACGACCCTTGCAAGTGGACTCCCAACATTCACGGCTATTATTATTGTTTTAAATCTTTTTTTATTGTATAAGTATATAATTATTCTCTTTGTCACTATGTTGGTTTTGTCTAAAAGTTTACCTCCAAATTTCTATAGATACACATTTTTATTGACAGGTGAAAGACATACTGAGGAAATATAGTTGTTATATATGAGACAAGGGTTTTGTTTATACTGCCAGGAAACACTTTTTT
This sequence comes from Carlito syrichta, assembly GCF_000164805.1. NCBI lineage: Eukaryota > Metazoa > Chordata > Mammalia > Primates > Tarsiidae > Carlito > Carlito syrichta. The sequence continues at coordinate 324 of NW_007035860.1, read as the reverse complement.
TAACTGATGGGTTTCTTTTTTTATATAATCAATATTTTTATTATGCTATTGTAGGGTACAGTTAAGGGTTAGGTATAGAAATATGCTTCGTTCAGGCACCCTTGTTGATAAGAGGTGTCTCCCCGTTCCCAGATAGATATTTACTACCATTAATCCCATCTCCCTTCCCTTCCTCCCCCATAGTTTCCCACCACTGTCAGTCATTTTCTTATAATATTACGTTGTATGTCCAAGGTCCACTATGTGAGTGAGAACATGTGATTCTCAGATCTTTGTTTCTGTGAGAGGTCTCTCAGTATTATAGACTCTAGTTCCATCCAGGTT
>NW_007035859.1:0-512 GCF_000164805.1 Carlito syrichta | reverse complement strand
TGAGGTCTTGCCAAGTTGCCTGGGTGGGTCTCGAACCTGTGGGCTCAGGCAATCCACTCATCTCAGGCTCCCAACGCGCTGGGATTACAGGCTGAGCCACCAAGCCCGGCTCACATTTTCTTTATCCAGTCAATCGTTGATCGGCATTGAGGTTGGTTCCATGATTTTACTATTATGAATTGTGTTGCAGTGAATATATGAGGGCAGGTTTTTTTGTGTGTTTTTTTTTAAACATAATGATTTCTTTCCCTTTGGGCAGATGACTATTCGTGAGCTAGCTAGGTTGGATGGTAGTTCTGTTTTTAGGTTTTTGGAGAAATCTCCATATTGTTTCCATAGAGGGTGAACTAATTTACAATCTCACCGATGGTGTATGTGTTCCCTTTTCTCCTCATCTGCTACTATCTGTTGTTCTTTGACTTTTTATTTTTATTTATTTATTTATTTATTTATTTATTTATTTATTTATTTATTTTTTGAGTTGGAGTCTCACTCTGTTGCCTAGACTGGAG
>NW_007035858.1:0-1253 GCF_000164805.1 Carlito syrichta | reverse complement strand
TTTACCTGGCATGGGATCAATTTGATTTGACTTTCATAAAAATGATTTGGGGAGAGTTCCATCTTCTTAATCACCTGGAATACTTTCAATAGGATAGGTATCAGTTCCTCCTTGTATGTTTTGTAGAATTCTGCTGGAAAGCCATCTGTTCCAGAGCTTTTTTTTTTTTTTGTAGGTAGTTTTCTTATGACATAATCAGTTTCCTGGATTGTAATTGGTCTATTTAGAGTCTCGATTTCTTCTTGTTTCAACCTGGGGAGGTTGTGTCATGTGAAAAGGTCCTCCATTTCCATTAGGTTTTCAAGTTTGTTTCCATACAAGTGTACATAGTAGTCTCTGAAAATCTTTTGTATTTCTTCACAGTCACTTGTGACTTCAATTTTGTGTTTTTGATTGTGTTTATTTGGACTTTTTCTTTCTTTTTTCTTGGTCAGTCTAGCTAGGGGAGCATCAATCTTGTTTACCCTTTCAAAGAACCAGCTTTCTGTTACATTGATTTTTGTATTATCGTTTGTCTTCTATTTCCCAGATTTGGGCTTTTATTTGGGTGATCTATTTTCTTCTGCAGAAGTTAGGGTTTTGGCGGTCTTGCTTTTCCAGCTTCCTTAGGTAACTTGTTAGATTGTTAACTTGTGATGTTTGCATTTTCTTCATGTATACTTGTAGAGACATGAATTCCCCTCTTACTATTGCTTTCCTGGCATCCCAGAGGTTTTGGTAAGATGTATCTTCATTTTTGTTTGTTTCCAGGTATCTTTTTTTTTTTTTTTTTTTTTTAATAATTAATCAGTATTTTTATTATAGTTTTGTGGGGTACAGTGAAGTTTTCTTGAGGCCTAAGATCAGAACACACGCATCATCCCTTTGCCTCATCCCATTGGTCAGAGCAAGTCATGAGGTGATCCCAGACTTAACCAGTGGGGAAATAGACTCCACTTCTTGTGGGAGGAGCTGCAGTATCATCGCAAAAGGGTGTGGCCACTAGGTGGGGAAGAAGTGTGTCAAGTTGGTGGTTGATCTACTGCAAGCCCTGGGAGCTTGCTTTCTGCAGCCGTCAGATGCCATGTCTCCCAGCTGCCAGGACACCAGGAACTGGGAGGTGATGATAAAATGGGGCAGGCTTGGGTTCTCCCAAAGACTCTTCTCTGCATGCCTTACCTATTCTCCTTTCCCCTTGGTTCATGGCGTCCCACTAAATGGAGCCTCATCTTTTTTGCCTGGCCAACTCTTCTCTTTGTGAAGGCAGCTTGACA
>NW_007035857.1:0-1023 GCF_000164805.1 Carlito syrichta | reverse complement strand
GGTCTTCTGAATGGAGTGGGCCTCACAGTGGGGCACCAAGAGTAGTGTGAAGGGCAGGCATGGGGGCCCACACCTGTCACCCCAGTGCCTTTAGAAGCTGAGGTGAGAGGATAGCCTGAGCCTCCAGGTTTGAGACCAGCCTGGGGACCTTGGCGAGACCCTGTCTCTACCAGAAACCAACAAAATGTGCTAAGCATGGTGGCACATGCCTGTCATGCCAGCCACTCAGGAGGCCATGGCAGGAGGATCATAGGATCCCAGCTGGTGGAGGCCACAGTGGCCGAGAACAGGCCCTTGCACTCTGGTCTGGGCAACACAGCATGTCTCCAACTCAGTATAACAACACCAACCAACACCACCACAACCACAGGCCATGCTTAGGGGCTCATGCTTGCAACCCAGCCTTTCAGAGGCCCTGAGCCTACGGGTATGGGACCAACCTGGGATACTTGGCAAGACCTCATCTTGGCCATCAAAATAAATATTGAAATATTAGCCAAGCATGGTGGCTCAGATCTGTGGTTCCATTCAATTGGGGGTCCTAAGCGGGAGGATTGCCTGAGCCTGGCAGGTGGAGTCCATGGTATCCGTGAGCATGCCCCTGCAGTCCAGCCTGGGCAACAGAGAGGGATTCCGACTCCAAATAATTATAATCACCACCACCACCAGCCCTACCATCCAGCCCGAGGAGTCACCCTCAGGGATGGGAGAGGAAAAGGCACTCTCCTGCCTGTCGGCCTTGGGAGGTTTCAAAGGTGGCCACCAGGCACGTTGGTCCTGCACCTTCAACCACGTGCCCACACAAGCCTGCCTCCACCCTCCACACTCGTTCCTCACAGCAGAGAAGGGTGTGAGCTCATGGAACAGACAGCACTGAGCTAGGGTGGGGTAGGGCCCCTGCCTCTCCTGATCAACCCATTGTCACCCACCCACTCAGACTTTTACCTAGGGAGCCGTGGATGCCAGTGGTGAAGCACGTGGAAGGTGTCATTTTTGTCACTGGAGTCTCCATCGGCAGGGCTG
>NW_007035856.1:5283-5630 GCF_000164805.1 Carlito syrichta | reverse complement strand
TCTTCATCTGTGGGGAAGGTCAGACTCGTCGACGGTCTGTCTCTCCCCTATCATACTTTCAGATTTGTTTTCGCGGCCGCTACTGTTTGTCTCTTGTCGTTTTCCCTTTCGCCTTGTTGGTTGTGTTTGTTGTAATGACAGTACTGACGAATGAGATGGGACAGGCACAGACAACGCCATTAACTCTCATGACTGATCGCTTTTCAGAACTAAAGGAAAGGGTGCACAATCTGAGTGTTGAAATTCACAAAAAGAAATTCCAGGATTTGTGCGCCACTGAGTGGCCGGCCTTCAATGTAGGCTGGCCACGAGAAGGGACCTTTCTAACAAGTGTTCTCTTGCAGGTC
>NW_007035856.1:3483-4126 GCF_000164805.1 Carlito syrichta | reverse complement strand
AGACAAAGTGACTGTACTTGTAACTGAATAGGGAGGTCAGGGCTCAGAGTCCCCCCTGAGCCCTGGGTAACTTTGGAGGTAGGGGGGAAACCCGTGACTTTTCATGTGGATTCAGGAGCGGAGCGATCCATATTATTAAAACCACAAGGCCCTCTCTCAGACAAAATATCATGGGTCCAAGGAGCTAACGAGATAAGACCGGCACACTGGACCACTAAGAGAACAGTAAATTTAAACACTGGTACGGTCGCCCATGAGTTCTTAGTTCTTCCCAATTGCCCGTACCCTTTGTTTGGGAGAGATCTGTTAACCAAAGTGAAAGCAAATCTCAGCTTTCAGCCAGACGGGGTGACAATAACAGATTCAGTTGGGCGCCCCCTGCAGATTCTAACTGTAAAATTAGAAGATGAATACAGGCCGTGTCAGGCCCCTGAGATGGAGATGGAATTGGACATTCAAGACTGGCTTCGGGAAATTCCCCTAGCCTGGGCAAAAACTGAGGAATAGGGTTGGCTAAACACAGGCCAGAAGTGTTTGTGGAACTGAAGCCCAGAGCGGACCCAGCCCGGGTCCGGCAATATCCAATCCCTGTGGTGGTGCGAAATGGGATAACCCCCCACATACGGTGGCTGCTGGATGAGGG
>NW_007035856.1:1718-3332 GCF_000164805.1 Carlito syrichta | reverse complement strand
GCCTTTTTCAGCTTACCGTTGACCCCACAGAGTCAGAACATCTTCGCCTTCGAGTGGCTGGACCCGGAAAGAGGGATCAGTGGGCAACTCACCTAGACCCGGCTTTCCCAAGGATTCAAAAACTCTCCCACCATCTTCAATGAAGCCTTACATGAAGACCTGGGTGAGTTCCGTAACACATACACCACCCTGACCCTGTTGCAGTACGTGCTAGTTGCAGTACGTGCTAGCCACAGAAAATTGGGACGCGTGCTTGCAAGGTACCAGAGATTTGCTGCAAACACTAGGTGCTCTGGGCTATCGAGCCTCGGCCAAAAAGGCTCAAATTTGTAAAACTGAAGTAAGTTACCTGGGCTACAAACTGAAAGATGGGCAGAGATGGCTATCAGACGCCCAGAAGGAGACAATACTGAAAATTCCACAACCACAGAATGTACGACAGGTATGTGAGTTCTTAGGATCGGCTGGCTTCTGCCACCTATGGATTCCTGGGTTTGCTGAGCTCGCCCGGCCATTATATGAAGCCACCAAAAATAAGTCCGACCTCACATGGACGGAGGACATGAACAGATCTTTTGAAACTAAAGAACTACATGTCACCGCCCCTCATGCTGTGGAAGGAGTTCTAAAACAACCACCCAACAGATGGATAAGTAATGCCCGGCTAACTCATTATTAAAAGTCTCCTTTTAAACCCAGCCAGAATCTTGTTTCAGGCTCCGGCTACTCTGAATCCAGCCACCCTGCTACCCGACCCGAACGGGGAAGGCCCCCTGCACGACTGCCAGGACATCCTGGTGCAGGTCCACGGAATACGGGAAGACCTCCAGGACCGGCCCCTAACCAACGCCGAAGGAACTTGGTACACAGACGGCAGCAGCTTTGGGCAGGGCGGAACCAGGTATGCTAGGGCAGCGGTGACTACAGAGACTGAGACCTAATGGGTAGTGCCACTTGCGGCCGGAACCTCAGCGCAGCGAGCCGAGCTCATTGCCCTCACTAAGACCCTAGTCATGGGAAAAGGGCAGAGAATAAATATTTATACTGACAGCAGGTATGCTTTTGCAACTGCGCACATTCATGGAGCCATCTATAAGGAGAGGGGGCTCTTAACTGCAGAAGGAAAGGCTATCAAAAATAAAACTGAGATCCTTGAGTTGTTACAGGCACTCTGGCTACCCAAAGCACTGGCCATAATACATTGTCCAGGACACCAGAAGAAAGACACGCCAGTGGCACAGGGAAACTGTCTGGCAGACGCTGAGGCCAAAAAGGTGGCCCTTTCTGTGGACCATGTCCTAGTGACCACACTGCCAGACCCTGGGCCCCCAGATCTGCCAGAAAGCCCTAATTATACAGAGGAGGATTTAAAATGGATAAATGGGCAGCCCGGAGTTATGTTCTCAAACGGCTGATGGTGGATCCAACACTGGGATATGACCACCAGCAAATGAGATGTCATCCTTCCAAAACAGTTGGGTCAGCAACTGCTTATAAAAATGCACAGAAGTACCCACATGGGAACCAGAAAAATGAAAAAATTAATACACCATACAAACATGGTTATGCCCAACGGTCGACAAATGATCGGACAAATTGTAAATCAATGTCAGG
>NW_007035856.1:0-698 GCF_000164805.1 Carlito syrichta | reverse complement strand
CACCCAAATGGGACAGCCGACTGGACAAGGACAATCCCCTAAAGTTAAGACTATTTCGAGCTCCTTCTTCTTCCTTATAACAATGATTAAACTTCTTTGGGCGGTTCCCAACCCCCACCAACCCCAACGCCTGACCTGGCAGGTCTTAGCCACCTCCTCAGGTGATGATGCTGTTTTTCAGACCTCTACGGTAGCCCCCCCGGCACCTGGTTCCCAACCCTAACTTGGGACCTGAGCCAAATGTACACCATCCACGACTGGGACCTCGCAATGGGGCGTGACATTTTCCCATCCCTTGGAGCCAAATACGGAGCTTCAAGATGTGGTTCTCAACCAGTCTCAAGATGGTTTTTGCATCTTGGTGCAGTTACTTCCCAAAATACTGTACCACACTGATAAAGATGTATTCCGGTTACTGACACAAGGAGAACACCCCCAGGCTAAGAGGGAACCGGTCTCTGCAATAACCCTGTCAATGTTGCTAGGACTAGGCCTTGCTGGGGCAGGAACGGGTATTACCTCCCTAGCCACTCAGTCCCATCATTACAGTAGCCTTCAGGCTGCAATAGATTCTGACATAGAGAAAATAAAAACTTCTATTTCACACTTACAGGACTCCCTAACCTCACTGTCTGAAGTAGTTTTGCAAAACCGTAGAGGCCTAGACCTACTGTTCCTCCAACAAGGTGGCCTCTGTG
>NW_007035855.1:0-657 GCF_000164805.1 Carlito syrichta | reverse complement strand
CACTAAGGTGCAGAGACTGGTGCAGCAGTACTCTCACTGCTCAACACCCAGATACAACTCCAGTCATTCCTCCAGATTAGGAGTATAGGCAGCCCCTCACTTCCAATTTTTTTAAATTTTATTTTATTTTGGATTCAGGGGATGTTTGTTCCATGAGTATATTGCATATGGGTGGTGATTGAGGTTCTAGTACACCAGTTACCCAAATTGTGATCATTGTACCCAACAGGTAAGTTTTCAACTCTCAGCCACCTTCTACCCTCCTCTGTTTTGGAGTCCTGAGTACCTACTCTTTCCATATTTATGTCCATGGGTACCCTTTGTTTAACTCCCAGTTATAAATGAGAACATGTGATATTTTGTTTTCTGTTTATACGTTAATTTGCTTAGAATAAATGCCTCCAGCTCCACTCCTGTTGCTGCAAAAGACATGATTTCATTCTTTTCCTATGATCACATAGTGTTTCATGGTGCATGTATACCATATTTTCTTTATCTAGTCAACAGTTGATGGATACTTAGGTTGGTTCCATGACTTCATTATTGTGAATAGTGCTGTGTAAACACAGAGGTGAAGGTGTCTTTTGGGTAAAACAGTTGTGTTCCTTTGGGGAGGTGCTTAGTAGTGGAAATGCTGGGTTGAATGGTAGTTCTATT
>NW_007035854.1:6558-6963 GCF_000164805.1 Carlito syrichta | reverse complement strand
CTTAACTAGCTATCCAACTGGCTTTCCAACTGACATAACTATCTAGCGACCCAGCTGAATTAACTATATTACTTATCTAGCTAGACAGCTGACTAAACTAGCTAGCTACCTAGCTAGCTATCTAACTAGTCAGCTGAATTAACAATGTGGCTTAACTAGCTAGCTACCTAGCTAGCGATGAAGTTTGCCAGCTGACAACTAGCTGACTTACTAGCAAGCTAGCTAACATAACTAGCTGACGTAACAAGCTACCTAAATAGATAGCAAGCTGACTTAACTACCTGAAATAACTAGCTACCAAGCTTGCTAGTGATCTGACTTAACTAGCTTTTATTTATTTTTTAGTTTTTATTTTTTTTTGAGTTGGAGTCTCACTCTGTCGTCCAGACTGGAGTGCAGTGGCCG
>NW_007035854.1:4427-4905 GCF_000164805.1 Carlito syrichta | reverse complement strand
CTAGCTTGCTAGTGGACATAACTTGCTGATGTAACAAGTTACCTAAGTAGCTAGTCAGCTAACTCAAATAGCTGAAATAACTAGATAGGCGGCTGGCTAGCCATCTGACAACTAACTTTTAAACAAGCTAGCCAGCTTGCTAGCGCACTGATTTAATGAGCTAACTAAACTAGCTCGCCAGCTGGTTAGCCAGCTGACTTAACTAGCTGAATTAACTAACAAGCCAGTAGTCTTGTCAGCTGACTTAATTAGCTAGATACCAAGCTAGCCAGTTGGCTAGCTAGCTGACTTAACTAGCTCACTTAACCAGCTTGCCAGCTGGCTAGACAGCTGAGTAAATTAGCGAGCTAACTAGCTAGGCATCTGGCTAGCCAGCTCACTTAACAAGTTGCCATAACCAGCTAGCCAGGTGGTTATCCAGCTCACTCAACTAGCTGACTAAAGTAGTTAGCCAGCTGGATAACCAATTGACTTAATT
>NW_007035854.1:0-3111 GCF_000164805.1 Carlito syrichta | reverse complement strand
AGCTAAGTTAACTAGCTGAATTAACTTGGTAACCAGCTCGAATTCCAGCTGACTTAACTAGCTAGTTACCTAGTAGACAGTTTGCTAGCTAGCTGACTTGACTAGCTAAATTAACCAGCTAGCCAGCTTGCTAGGCAGCTGACATAACTAGCTAGCTACCTAGTCAGCTGGCTACCCAGCTGATTTAACTAACTGACTTAACCAATTAGCCCACTGGTTAGCCAGCTAACTCGACTAGCTGACTTAACTAGATAGCCAGCTGTCTAGTCAGCTCACTTAACTAGCTCACTACCTAGCTAGCTATCTGGGTAGCCAGCTGACTTAAATAGATTGCTTAATTAGCTAGTCAGCTAGCTAGCCAGCTGAAATTAGCTAGCTCACTACCTAACTAGCCAACTGGCTAGTCAGCTGACTTAACTCACTGATTTTACAAGCTAGCAAGCTGGCTAGCCTGCTGACTTAATTAGCTAGTTACCTGGCTAGCGGGATGGGTAGCCAACTGACTTAACTAGATTAGTTAACTAGCTAGTCAGCTGTCTAGCCAGCAGACTTAACTGGCTAGATACCTAGCTAACCAGTTGCCTAGCCACTTGAATTAATTAGCTGACTTAACCAGCTAGCAAGCTGACTAGCCAGCTGACTCAACTAGCAGACTTAAGTTAGCCAGCTGGCTATTCAACTGACTTAACTAGGTGATATTACTAGCCACCTACCTAGTTAGCTAGCTATCCAGCTTACTTAACTAGCTGACTTAAATAGCTAGCCAGCAGGCAAGCTACCTCTCTTCACTAGCTAGCTACCTAGAGCGTCACCTCGCTAGCCAGCTGACTTAACTAGCTGGTTTAACTAGCTAGTCAGCTTGCTAGGCAGCTGACTTAACTAGCTTGCTACCTAGGTAGCCAAGTGGCTCGCCAACTGACTTAAATAGCTGACTTAACCAGCTAGATAGCTGGCTATCCAGTTAACATAACTGACTTGCTACCTAGACTGCCATCTGTTGAGAAAGATGATTTAACTAGCTGTCATAACTAGCTGGCCAGCTGGCTAGCCAGGTAACTTAACTAGATGACTTAACCTGCTACTCACCTGGCTAGCCAGCTATCCTAACTAGGTAGGTGCCTAGCCAGCATGCTGGGGAGCAGCTGACTAAACTAGCTGACTAAAAAGCTAGCCAGCTTCGAAGCCAGCTGAATAAACTAGCTAGCTACCTAGCTAGCAATTTGGTTAGCCACTTGACTTAACTAGCTGACTTAACCAGCTAGGATTTTGGCTAGCCACTTGACTTAACAAGCTAATATAACCAGCTAGCCTGCTGGCTAGACAGATGACACAAGTAGTTGACTTATCCAGTCAGCCAGCTGACCAGCCAGCTGACTTAACTAGCTGACTTAACTGGCTAGCCAGCTGACTTAACTAGCTCTCTTAACCAAATAGGAAGCTGGCTATCCAGCTGAACAAACTACCTTGCTACCTAGATAGCCAACTGGTCAGCCAGCTGATTAGACTAGTTTACTAAACCAAATAGCCAGTTGGCTAGTCAACTGATTCAACTAGCTGTCTTAGCCATATAAGCTTCTGGCTATCCACCTGACTTAGCTAGCTTGCTATCTAACTAGCCAAATTGATAGTCAGTTGATTAAACTAGTTTACTTAACCAGCTAGCCAGCTGGCTAACCAGCTGATTCAACTAGCTGACAGAACACATTAACCAGCTGGCTAGCCAGCTGACTTAACTAGTTCTCTACCTAGCTAGCCAGCTGTCAATCCAGTTGACTTAGCTAGCTGATGTAATTAGCTAGCCAGCTGGCTGGCCAACTGACTTAACTATCTTGCTACCTAGCTAGCCAGCTGGCTAGCCAGCTGACCTAACTAGCAGACTTATCTAGTTAGCTACCTGGCTAACCAGCTGACTTAAATAGTTAGCTACCTGGCTAGCTAGCTGAACTAACAAGCTAGCTAACTAGTTAGCTTACTCATTAGCTAACTTGCAAACTAACTGACTTAATCAAATGACTCTAATCATTAGCTAACCAGCTAGCTAATCTAGCTGAATTGATTCTTTAGCTAACCAGCTAGCCAGCTGACTCAACCAGCTGACTCAACCCGATAGGTAACTAGTTACCTAGCTGACTCAACCTGCTGACTTTACCCTTTAGCTAACTAGCTAGCTAGCTGACTCAACCCGCTGATTTAACCCGTTAGCTCGCTAGCTTGCTAGCTGACTTAACCTGCTGACTTACGTAGTTAGAGAGCTGACTAAAGTAGGTGACTTAGCTAGTTGACTTAACTATTTAGCTACTGACTTAACTAGCTGACTAAACTAGAGAGATAGCTGACTTAACTAGCTGACATAGTTAACGAAATAGTGAGCCTGCTGAATAACAAGCTGATTTAACTAGTTAGCTAACTAGGTAGGTGGCAGACATAATTAGCTCTCTTAACTGGTGAGATAACAGTGAGTTTTCTGACTTAGCTAGCTGACTTAATTAGCTAGTCAGCTGGCTAGCCAATGGACTTAACTAGCTTGCTACATAGTTAGCCAGCTGGCTAGCTCCTGACTTAACTAGCAGACTTAAATAGCTAGCCTGCTTTCTAGTCAGCTGAATTAACTTGCTTACTACCTAGGTAGCCAGATGGCTAGCCAGCTGACTTAACTAGCCAAGTTAAATAGCTAGCCTGCTTGCTAGTTAGCTGAATTAACGAGCTTGCTACTTACCTAGTCAGCTGGCTAGCCAACTGACTTAACTTGGAGAATTAACTAGCTACCCAGCTGTCTAGCCAGCTGACTTAACTAGCAAGCCAGCTGGCTAGTCAGCTGACTGAACTTCCTAGCTAGCTAGCTGGATATCCAGCTGACATATCTAGCTGACTTAACCAGCTAGCCAGCTGGTTAGCCAGCAGACTTAACTAGCTAGCTACCTAACTACACAGCTGGATAGCCAGCTGACTTAACAGGCTGACATAATTAGCTAGATAGCTGGCTAGCCAGCTGATTTAACTAGCTAGCTAATTAAGTAGCCCCATGTGTTACCAGCTGAATTAACTACCTAGCTACCAAGCTAACCAGCTGGATAGTTAGCTGATATTACTAGTTTCTTAACCAGCTAGCCA
>NW_007035853.1:0-492 GCF_000164805.1 Carlito syrichta | reverse complement strand
TTTTTTTTTTTTTTAACAAACAGGGTCTTACTGTGTTGCCCAGAGTGAAGCGCAGTCGTATGATCCTGGCTCACTGCAGCCAGGACCTCCTGGCTTCAAGTGATCTTTCTGCCTCAGTCTCCCAAGTAGCCAGGACTATAAGCTCAACTGTTCTATAAATGAATAATTGTGACAGCTGGCTACCTTTTGGAAAAAAGTAAAGTTAATCTTCCCTTCAGCTCATACTTCAAAATGACCTATAGATGGACCAAAGAACTAAATGTAAAAAAAAAAAGGAAAAAAAAAAGAACAATATTTGGAGAAATTATTTTTATAAGCTGGGCACGGTGACATGTCTATAGTCTCAGCTACTTTGAAACCTGAGAAAGATCACTTGGGCTCATGAGTTTGAGGCCAGCCTGGGCTACACAGCAATACCACACCTCTACATTGAAAAAAGTATCTGTATAATCTTGAGTAGGAAAGATCTTTGTAAGGAAGACATATAATCCA
>NW_007035852.1:0-1069 GCF_000164805.1 Carlito syrichta | reverse complement strand
CTGTCTGGTTTGAGATCAGGTACCCTTATTGATGTTGTAAGTTTTTGCTTCGTTTATATTGGGGCTCTTTTGTTAACGTCATAAACATTTCTAATGGATTGAAGGATTGACCTTCTTATTAGAAAGTGTCCTTTTTTTTTTAGTAATGATTTTTACCTTATATCCGTCTACAGTCATGTGTTGCTAAGGGTGGAGACACATTCTGAGAAATGCATTCATAGATAACTTCCTTGTTGTGTTTACATCATAGAGTGTACTTGCACAAGCCTAGATGACACGGCCTGTTACACACCTAGGCTGTATGGTGTAGCCTATTCCCCTGGGCTACAAACCTGCACTGTGTGTGACTATACTGAATACTGTAGGCATTTGTAGCACGATGGTTTTTGTGCATTGAATATATCTAAACATAGAAAAGATACATGGTATAAAAGATAAAAAATGGTATATAAAAGATACATGGTAGAAACATGGTATAAAAGATAAAAAATGGTCCACCTATACGGGCGCACCATGAATGGACCCTGTAGGATGGAAGTTGCTTTGGTGAGTCAGTGAGAGGTTTGTGAATGTGAAGGCCTAGGACAATACTGAACACCAGTGTAGACTTTATAAAAACACTGGACACTTAGGCTACTCCAAGCTTCTTTACATTTTTTTCAATAATAACTTCACCTTTTCTTACTGTAACTTTTTCTTTATACGCTTTTGAATTTTTTTGACTTTCCAACTCTTATAATATTCTTCACTTAAAACACAAACATGTATAGCTGTACAAAAGTACTTTTTCTTTATATGCTTATTCTGAAAGCTTTTTCCTATTTTTAAAATTAATTTTTTTTTTTAACATTCTAAACTTTTTTGTTGAGAACTAAGACACAAACATGCACACATTGGCCTAGACCCATACAGTGTCAGGATTGTCAAGTCACTATTTTTATTTATAATTGACACAAAGTAATTGTACATTTTTTAAAGGTAAAATGTGATGTTTCAGTACATGTATATGTACTGATCCAGAGTGTAATGATCCAGAGTGATTACTATATCCATCACTTTAAGCGTTTGT
>NW_007035851.1:0-555 GCF_000164805.1 Carlito syrichta | reverse complement strand
TTCTTCATCCTTGGGCTGGGAGGTTCCCAGGTCTTTGTTCCTCTTTAGGGAATGCTCAGGTAGGACAAGGGGATGAGAATGATCTGGGCTGGGTCCTGGGCCACTTTCTCCCAACCTCTCAGAGAGTCACCAGCCATGAGAGGGAGGTGGAGAGGGTTATGGGAGAGCCACACCCCAGGAGTCTTACCTAGACTGGGGAGAAAAGAAGGAAGCCTTCTCCCAGAAGGTGGGCAGTTGTCCTTTGTGGCTCTGAAGTTCAGAAAGACCCAGAGGTCAAACCAGGCCTTTGTGGGTAGGGTTGATTTTTCAGGATCATCCTTTAGTTCACATTGAGGAGTCTGTGTGAATCTTGTATAAACCGGAACCACCACCTCCAACAAACACCCAATACTTGTCTGCCTAAATCACGGTAGGAAATTCCCCCATCACTGTAGAATGTTCTGTGGTGACAAGTGCATCACCATGGGCTCAGGTGCAGTGCACACATCCCAGGCTTGGCAGTGGCAGACTGTCCTGTCTCGGTTCTTCCTCCCAGCCCAGAGCAAGTGGCTCCTC
>NW_007035850.1:0-10972 GCF_000164805.1 Carlito syrichta | reverse complement strand
GCTAGCTATTGATATCAGCTAGTTATGTCAGCTGGCTAGCCATCTAGCTAACTAGTTTAGTCTTCTAGTTGTGTCAGCTGGCTAGCCAACTGGCTGGTTGCTTAAGTCAGCTAGTTAATTCAAGTGGTTAGCCATCTGCCTGGCTAGGTAGCTAGCAAGATATGTCAGCTGGCTAGTCAACTGGCTAGCTGGTAAAGTCAGCTAGTTAAGTGAGTTGGTTACCCACCTGTCTAGGTAGGCAGCTAGCTAATTATGTCAGCTGGCTAACCTTATGGCTAGCTAGTTAAATCAGCTAGTTAAATGAGCTGGTTAGTCATTTGTCTAGCTAGGTGCCTGGCTAGTTAAGTCAGCTGGCTAGTCTGAAGGCCATCTAGTAAAGTCAACTAGTTAAGTCAGCTGTTTAGCCAGCTGGTTTTGTAGTTGGCTGGCAAGTTAAGCCGGATGGTTAGCAGGCTTGTCATCTATGTGGCCTGCAAGTTAAGCCAGCTGGCTAGCCAGCTTACCAGCAGGGTGGCTGGCTAGTCAAGGAGGCTTGCTATCTGACTGTCCAGACATTCAGCTGGCTATTTAAGCTGGCTGGCCAGCCAGCTGGCCAGCCTACTAGCTAGCAATCTGGCTGCCTAGCCAGCTAGCCAGCCAGGTAACTAGCTAGTTAAGCCAGCTAGTTATCCAACTATCTAGTCAGCTAGTTATGTCAGCTTGCTAGCCAGCTAGCTAGTTAAGTCAGGCAGCAAGTCAGCTAAAAATTCAGCTAGATAGTTAAATCAGCTATCTATGCAGGTTGCTAATCAGCTATCTAGTTAAGTCAGCTAGCAAGTCAGCTAGGTAGTCAGCTAGATAGTTAAGTCAGCTAGCCAGCTAACTAGTCAGTTAGCTGGCTAATTACATCAGTTATGTAGACAGTTAGATAGCTTGTTTGCTAGCTAGTTATGCCAGCTTGATAGTCAGCTAGCAAGTTATCTCAGTTAGCAAATCAGCTTGTTACTTAGCTAACTAGTTGGCTACCAATTCAGTTAGCTGATCAGCTAACTAGTGGGTTTGCTCACTTTCCATCAGATCAGCTAACTAGTCAGCTCACTCGCCAGCCAACAGACCAACTCACTTTTCGGTTTGCTTGCAGGCCAACAGGACAGCTAACTAGTCGGGTTGCTCGCCAGCTTACCTGTTAAGGCAGCTCACACTTTGGCTCACTTGCAGGCCGAGTAGATAAGTTGGCTCAACTGACGGCTCACTCATCGGCTGACTACATAAGTCTTCTGACCAGATAGCTCCCTCACCAGCTGACTAAAGTCAGCTGACCAGTCAGCTCATTTTCCTGCTGACTATTTAATTCAGCTGACCAGTTGGCTCACTTGCCGGTCGACTAATTAAGTCAGCTCACCAGTAGGCGACTAGACGGCCAAGTAGTTAACTAAGCTAACCAATCGGCTGACAAGTTGGCCCACTTTTCAGCAGACAAGTTAGCTCTGCTAACTAGTAGGCCAATAGTTAGGTCTGCTAACTAGTTGGCCAGATAGTCATCTGACTAATTAGGTCAGCAAACCAGCCAGGCAACTAGTTAAGCCAACTAGCTAGTGGGTCAACACGTCAGTCAGCTAGTTAACCCAGATAACCAGTCAGCTGACTATTCGGCCGACTTGTTAAACCAGCTAACACGTCGGCCTAGTAGTCAGCCAACGTGTTTAACCAGTGAAGTAGTAGACCGAATCATCAGTCAACAGGTTAAGACACCCAGCTAACACTTTAACCAACTAGTTAAGTCAATTAGTTAACTCGTTTAACATCTAGTTAAAACAGATAGCTAACTCATTAACCAACTCGTTAATTCCGCTAGCTACCTCGTTAGCCAATTAGTTAAATCAGCTATCTAAGTCATCTAGCTGAAAAGGTAGCTAGCTAAGTCAGCTAGCTCATTAGTTAGCTAACTATTTAAGTAAGCTACTGAAGTCTGGTACATAACTAGATAGCTAATTATTAAATCAGCTAGATATTCAGCTAGTTAAATAGCTACATATTGAATTCAGGTAGTTAATTCAGGTAGCTAACAAGTTATGTTGGCCAGTTGTCAGCTAGCTAAGTAGTTAAGTCACCTAGCTAAATCAGCTAGTTAAGTCAGTTTTCTAATTTGTCAGCTCATTAAGACAGTTAGCTATGTAGTTAGCTAAAGTGTTAAGTCAGCAGGTTGAATCAGGTAGTTAGCTAGTTAACTGACGTGTTAAGTCAGCTGATTGAGTCAGCAAGCTAGCTAGTTAGCAAACAGGTTGAGTCAGCTGCTTGAGTAGACTAGCTAGAAAGTTAACTGATGAGTTAAGTCAACTGGATGAGTCAGCTAGCTAGCTAGTTAGCTAAAGAGTAAAGTCAGCTGGTCGAGTCAGCTAGCAAACTTGTTAGCTAATGAGTTAAGTCAGATGATTAATCAGCTAGCTAGCATGTTAGATAGCAAGCAAGCTAATTAGTAAGGTAGCTGGTTAAATCAGCTAGTTAGCTAGGCAGCTAACTAGCTTGTTAGATAAGTAGTTAGAAGGTTAGCTTAGTATTTAAGTCAGCCAGCTAGCTAGGTAGCTAGTTAGTTAGTTAAATATTAAATCAGCTGGCTAACTAGGTAGCTAGCTCATTAAGTCAGCTAGTTAAGTCAGCTGGCTAGTTAGCTGGCTATCTAGGTAGTGTGCTATTTAAATCAGTTGGCTAGGCAGCTGGCTAGCTGGTTAATTCAACTAGTTAAGAGAGCTGGGTAGCCAACTGGCAAGGTAGGTAGATAGCTAGTTAACTCAGCTAGATAGCTACCTTCCTAGCTGGTGATGTCAGCAAGTTAAGTCAGCTGAATAGTCAACTGGGTAGCTGGTTAAATCATCTAGTTTAGTCATCCGTCTAGCCAGCTGGGTAGGTAGGTAGATAGTTAGATAAGTCAGCTTATTAGCCAGCAGGCTAGCTGTTCAATTCACCTAGTTAATTCAGCTGGCTTGCCTGCTGGCTAGCTAGGTAGCTAGCTAGATTTGTTAGCTGGCTAGCCAGCTTGATAGCTTAAGTCAGTAAGGTAAGTCAGCTAGCTAGCCAGCTGGCTAGATAGGTATCCAGCTAGTTAAGTCAGCTGGATAGCCAGCTGAGGAGCTGGTTATGTCAGCTAGTTAAGTCAACTGGCAACCCACAGTCTAGGTAGTTAAGACAACTCATTAAGTCAGTTGGATATGCAGCTGGTGAGCTAGTTAAAAAGCTAGTTAAGTTAGATGGCCAGCCACCTGGCCAGCTAGTTATTTCAGCTGGTTAATTAAGCTGACTGACTAGGAAGCTAGCTATATAATTCAGCTAGTTATGTCAGCTGGGTAGCTAGTTAAGTCAGCTAGTTACGGCAGCTGGCTAGCTATATAGCTAGCAAGGTAGCTAGATGGTTAAGACAACTAGTTAACCCAGGTGTATAGCTAGGTACCTAGCTGGTTAAGTAAGCTAGTTAAGTCAACTTGCTATCTAGTTATGTCAGCAATTTAAGTCAGCTAGATAGCCAGTTGCCTAGCTGGGAAACTAGTTAGCTAAGTCAACTGACTAGCTAGTTATCTAGCTAGTTAAGTTACCTAGTTATGTTAGCTCACTAGCCAGCTGGTTAGCTGGGTAGCTGGTTAGTTAAGTCAGCTGGTAAGCCAGTGCACTACATAGTTATCTAGCTAGTTAAGACAGCTGGATATCGAGTTGGCTAGCTTGGTAGCTTGATAGTTACGTCAGCCTGCTGGTCAGCTGGCCAGCTACTTAAGTCACCTAGTTAAGTCAGCTGCCTAGACACCTGGTTAGCTAAGTCGCTAAAAAGTTAAGTCAGATGTCTTGCCCACTGACTAGATAGTTGAGTCACCTAGTTAAGTCATCTGCCTAGCCAGCTGGCTAGCAAGGTAGCTTGCTTCTTAAATCAACTTGCTAGACAGTTGGCTAGTGAATTAAGTCACCTAGTTAAGTCAGCTGGCTAGCCAGCTGGCTAGCGATATACCAAGCTAGTTAATTCAGCTGATTAGCAAGAAGGCAAGCTATTTAAGTCAGCTAGTTTAGTCAGCTGGCAAGCCAGCTGGCTAGCTAGTTAGCAAGTCAGTTAAGTCATTTGGCTAGCCAGCTGGTTAGCTAATTAAGTCAGCTCATTTAGTCAGCTGGCTTGCCAGCTAGGTAGCTAGGTAGAGTGTTGGGAGCCAACATCTGTAACCACACAGCTGAGGCCTATGAAGGCCTATTCAGAAGGTCGCCTCTGAGACAAGGATATAACATCAAGTGTGTGCGTATGAATAGTAACCAGAGTATTATAAGACAACAGAATTTTCGATATTAGGAAGTGACAGTCTAAAATAAAATCTTATTATATCCTATGAAAAATGCACAGCAGATTATTTTATATCTCTTTTTCTTTCTAAACTGTTTTTCTTCTTAAGTTTTTAGCTGTTATTTCCTGGTAAACTGATTGATTAGCTTTTGTTCCAGTATGTAGTTTCACTTGGGGTTAAGATTAGATGTTACAACTGTGATAATAGTTTTGTTATGTTGCCTTTGGTCAAGCAGAACGTTCTTGGTTTTTGTACGTGCAGAAACTTTCAGCTTGCTTCAGCCCCTGGCTGTTGTCATGGCAACTGTGCAGTTCATTGTTTTAAGTGGCATGGCAGGTTTTGAGAGGTAGGTAGTTTCCACGTAATAGGCAATCAGATTTAGGTTTTAGGTTAAAATGTCATTGAATTAAGTTTTATAGAACATAGAGTAAGTTCATAATTTTTATACTTATTAGTACTAATGATAAGGTTTGTAATAGATTATAGTAGGATAATAGTTGTATTAGAATTTAGACATGGTATTATAAGACAAGTAATTAATAAAGTATAAAAGACAATAGTTTAGATATTTGAAATTTATAGAAGTTGTGATAAAATTTTAGGTTAAGGATTAGTTCATAGGTAATTAATATACAATCATAGGGCAGTATAGAAATGCAGTAGGTTATAAGAATTATAAAAATAAATAGTATAAAATTAAGGTAATAAAACTGTCATTTAAGTAAACTTATAGATTATAGTATAGTGTTAAGTTGATAATATTAATCGTTAAAAATATTAAAAGTTAGTAAAATTGGATTGAACTTAGAGTTAACTTGGAAAGTTTTTTAATCAAGGTTTAGAACCTAGAGTATAATATGAATGATTTATTGAACATTGTGGAAAACATTTTGAACAATCTGTATTGAAATTGTGCACCTGTGATTCATACATCATGGAATTGTAATTGTTCACTGGGAACCTGAAAGTCTTGTGATGGTACATGATTTGTAAAGCGCGTTACACATCAATGAATTTGTACGCCCCCAGCAAGTAATTGTCACACTGCTGGAGATTATAGAAAATGGTATATAAGTTGGAAAAAGTTTGAATAAAATTGGCTTCAGTCTTGGCCAGACTGTTCCCAGAAGAGCTGCCTCCATGTGGTTTCTTCTCTCCGTTCTGATTCACCGGTGTGGTCCTAACCCCCCCTCGGTCAGTGCTGGTCACCAACAGTAGAGAGCTAGTTAAATCAGATGCCTAACCAACTGGCTAACTAGTTAAGTCAGCTGGTTGAGTCAGTTGGCTAGCCATGTGTCTAGATGGTTAAGTCAACTAATTAATTCAGCTGATTATCCAGATGTCTAGCTAGGTAGCAAGCTAGTTAAGTCAGCTGCCTATTGAGCTGGCTAGCTAATTAAGTCAGCTACTTAATTCAGCTTGCTTCCCATCTGGCTAGGTAGGTAGCGAGCTAGTTAAGTCACCTGGCTACTCCGCTGGCTAGCTGGTTAACTCAGCTAAATTATCCAGTTGGCCAACCAGCGGGCCATCTAGTTGAGTCAGCTGTTATATCAGCTGGCTAGCCATTTTGAAAGCTGGTTAAGTCAGCTAGTTAAGTCAGCTCACCAGCCAGCTGGCTAGCTAGGTAGCTAGCTAAGTAAGGCAGGTATTTATGTCAGCTGGTTAGCTAGGTAGCTAGCTAGTTAAGTCAGCTAGCTAAGTCAACTTGCTAGCTAGTTAAGTCAGTTAGTTAAGTCAGCTGGCTACACAGATGCCTATCAGGGTATGTATCTAGTTAAGTCAGCTGGCCAGCCAGCAGGCAAGCTAGTTAAGTCACCTAGTTAAGTCAGCTTTCTGGCCAGCAGACTCATTAGGTAGTTAGGTAATTAAGTCAGCTGGCAAGACAGCGGGTTATGTAGGTAGGTAACTTGTTAAGTCAGTTGGCTAGTCATCAGGCTATGTAGTTATGTGAGTTAGATAAGTCAGCTGGCTATTCAGCTGTCCAGGTAGGTAGATAGCTATTAAAGTGTGGTGGCTAGCTAGCTGGCTACTTAGTTAAGTCAGCTAGTTAAGTCAACTGGCAAGGCCACTGGCTAGCTAGATAGCTAGGCTATTAAGTCAACAGGCTAGCCAACTGGCCAGTAGTTAATTCAGCTAGCTTAGTCAGTAGGCTAACCAGTTGAGTAGCTAGTTAACTCAACATATAAGCCAGTTGTCAGGCCAGATGCTAGATAGATAAAAAGCTAGTTAGGTGATATGGGATGCCAGTTGGCTCGCTATTCATTTCAGCTAGTTAAGTCAGCTGGCTTGCTAGGAATCTAACTAGTTAAGTCAGTTAGATATATCAGCTATTTAGCTAGTTAAATCCGCTGGTTAAGTCAGCTAGCTATATGATAGCTAGCTAGGTAGCTAGCTAGTTGAAACAGCTAGTTAAATCAGCTGGATAGCTAGGTAGCTAGCAAGTTAAGTCAGCTAGTTAATTCAGCTGGCTAGCTAGTTAATTCAGTTAGTTAAGTCATCTGACTAGCCAGCTAGTTTTTTCAGATGGGCTGCCAGCTCTTTAGCTAGTTAAGTCAACTAGTTAAGTCAGCTGGCTGGCATGCAGGTGACATAGTGAGGTAGTTAAGTCAAATGGCAAGCCAGCAGGCTATGTAGGTAGGTAGTTAGTTAAGTCAGCTGGCTAGCTGCTGGCTATCTAGGTAGCTAGGTAATTAAATCAGCTGTCTAGCCAGCTGGCTAGCTAGTAAACTCAGGTAATTGTCAGTTGGCAAGTCAGCATGTTAGCTAGACAGCTAGCTAGTTATGTCAGTTGTCTAGCTAGCTGGTTAGATGCTTAAGTGGCCAAGTTAAGTCAGATGACTAGTCTGCTGGATATCTAGGTAGCTTGCTATTTAAGTCTGCTGTCTAGACAACTGGCTAGCTAGATAAGTCACCTAGAAATTCAGCTGGATAGCCAGCTGGATAGCTATGCAGCAAGCTAGTTAATGCAACTGGCTAGAAAGCAGGTCATCTAGTTAAGTCAACTAGTTAAGTCAGCTGGTTAGCCGACTGGTTACTTAGGTTGCTGGCAAGTTAAGCCGGCTGGTTAACAGGCTGGTCAGGTAGCTGGCCAGCTAGTTAAACCAGCTGGCTAGTCGGTTGACCAGCAGGGTGTCTGCCTAGTTAAGCCAGCTGTCTATCCCACTGTCCAGACAGCCAGCTAGTAATTTAAGCCGGCTGCCATGGTAGCTAACCAGCCAGGTAACTAGCTTCTTAAGCCAGCTGTCTAACACTCTAGCCATCAAGATATCTAGAAAATTAAGTCAATTGGCTAGCTAGCCAGCCAACTAGCTAATCAGCTAGTTAAAACAGGTAGCTAGCCAGCTCGTAGTTAAATCAGCTAGCAAGTCATCTAAGTATTCAGCTAGCTTTTTAAGTCAGCTGGCTACTCAGCTTCCTAGTCAGTTATCTAGTTAATTTTGCTAGCTAATCAACTAGCTAGTCCACTTGATAGTTAAGTCAGCTGCTCAGCTAACTAGCCAGTTACCTAGCTAGTTAAGTCAGCTAGCTAGACAACTAGATAGCTTTTTTGCTAGCTAGTTATGTCAGTTAGACAGTCAGCTAGCTAGTCAGCTAGTTAGTTAAGTCAGTGAGTAAATCATTTAATTGCTTAGCTAACTAGTCGGCTAGCAACACAGCTAGCTGGTCAGCTATCTTGTGGGATCCCTCGCTTTCCATCAGGTTAGGTAAATAGTAGGCTTGTTTGCATCCAAACCATACAGGAAAATAATCGGCTCGCTCGCCAGCCAGCAAGTCAACTAACTTGTTGCTTGCTCAAGGCCAAAGGCCAGCTAACTAGTCATTTGCTCACCAACTGAACAGTTAAGCCAGCACACCGGTTGACTCACTCTATGGCAGACTAGTTATTGCAGTGTACATGTAGGCTCATTAGCCGTTCAACTAGTTAATTCAGCTGAACAGTCGAATCACTTGCTGGACGACTACTTAAGTCAACTCACCTGTCGGCTTACTGTCTGGCTGACTAGTTAAATCAGCTAAACGGTCGGCCTACTATGCGGTCCACTAATTAAGTAAGCTAACCAATTGACCGATTAGTGGGCCAACTTGTCAGCCAACAAGTTAGGTGAGCTAATTAGTTGGCAGACCTGTTAAGTCAGCTAAATAGTTGGCAACTAGTCTGCCGACTAGTTAGGTCTGCAAACTAGCCAGTCAACTATTTAACCGAGCTAACTAGGAGGCCAACTCATCAATCAACTAGTTAACCCAGCCAAATAGTCGGCCGACTTATCAGCCAGTTTGTTAACCCCGCTAACAAGTCAGCCAAGTAGTCAGCCAATGTGCTAAACGAGTTAACTAGTCAGCCGACTCATTAGCCTACAAGTTAATTCACCTAGCTAACTAGTTAAGTCAGATATTTAACTCTTTGACAAACTAGTTAAAACAGATTTATAACTCATTAACCAACTCGTTAAGTCAGCTGCCTATCTGATTAGCCAAATAGTTAAGTCAGCTTGCTAAGTCAGCTGGCTAACTAGCTAGCTAACTATATCAGCTACCTAAGTGAGATAGCTCACTAGTTAGCTAACTATTTAATTCAGATACTTAATCTTCTACCTAACTACTTAACTAATTAGTTAAGTCAGCTGGTTATTCAGCCAGTTAAATAGTTAGCTAACTATTTTATTCAGGTATTTAAGTCAACAAGCTAACTAATTCTGTCAGCCAGTTAATTCAGCTATCTAAGTAGTTAAGTCAGCTAGCTAAGACAGCTAGTTAAGTCAGCTTCTAATTTAGTAAGCTGGTTAAGACAGCTAGCTTGCTAGTTAGCTAAAGTGTTAAGTCAGCAGTTTGAGTCAGGTTGTTAGCTAGATAACTTATGGGTTAATTCAGTGGGTTGAGACAGCTAGCTAGTTAGCTAATGGGTTGGGTCAGTTACTTGACTAGGCTATAAAGCTAGTTAGCTAAAGAGTTAAGTCAGCTGGATGGTGAACCAAATAGCTAGATAGCTAACAAGTTAAGTCAGCTGGTTGAGTCAGCTAGCCAGCTCGTTTACTAATGAGAATAAGTCAAATGATTAAGTCACCTAGCTAGCACATTAGATAATGATTAAGCAAACTAGTTATCTAGCTGGTTAAGACAGCTAGCTAGCAAGGCAGCTAACTATTTAAGTCAGCTTGTTAGCTAGGTAGCTAGCTAGTAGGCTAAATATTTAAGTCAGCTGGCTAACTAGTTCACTAGCTAGTTAGCTAACTATTTATGTCAACTGGCTAGCTAGGTAGCTACTAGTTAAGTCAGCACCTTAAATCAGCTGGCTAGCAAGCTGGCAAGCTAGGTAGCAAGCTAGTTAAGTCAGTTGCCTAGCCAATTAGATAGCTGGTTAAATCAGCTAGTTTAGTCAACTGTCTACCCAGCAGGTTAGGTAGGTAGCTAGCTAGATAAATCAGCTTTCTAGCATGCAGGATAGTTGTTCAAGTCAGCTAGTTAAGTCAGCTGGCTAGCCTGCTGTCTATGTTGATAGCTAGCAAGTTAAGTGAGGTGGCAAGCCAGCTTGCTAGCTTAAGTCAACTAGGTAAGTAGCTGGCTAATCAGCTGGCTAGATAGGTAGCCAAGTAGTTAAGTCAGCTGCATAGCCAGTTGACTAACTGGTTAAGTCAGTTAGTTAAGCCAGCTGGCACAAGCTGGTTAGCAAGTTAAGTAAGTAGTTAAATCAGCTGACAACCAACTGACTAGCAAGTTAAGTCAGCTAGTTAAGTCACCTGGCAACCAGCAGCCTTGCTAGTTAAGTCAGCACATTACGTTAGTTGATTACTCAGCTGGTTAACTAGTTAAAAAGTTAGTTAAGTCATATTGCTAGCCATCTGTCTAGCTAGTTATTTTAGCTAGTTAAATCAGCTGGCCAGCTAGCAAGCTAGCTATAATATAAGTAAGCTAATTATGGCAGCTAGGTAGTTAGTTAAGTCACCTAGTTTATTCAGTTGGCTAGCTTGATAGCTAGGTAGGTACCTAGCTGATTAAGTCAGCTGGCTACCTGGCTAAATCAGCTAGTTAATTCAGCTAGCCAGCCAGATAGGTCAGCTAGTTAACTCAACTGGCTAGTAAGTTGTCAGTTAAATCAGCTGGCAAACTAGCTGTCTAGCAGGGTAGCTAGCTAGTTAAGTCAGCTGCCTAGCTAGCTGGTTAGCAAGTTAAGTCACCTAGTTAAGTCAGCTTACTGGCCAGCAGTTTAGCTAGGTAGTGAGTTAGTTAAGTCAGCTGGCAAGACAGCAGGCAATGTAGGTAGGTAGCTAGTTAAGTCAGCTGGCTAACCATCAGTCTACCTAGTTATGTCAGCTGTTATGTCAACTGGCTATATAGCAGTCTAGCTAGGTAGCTAGCTAACTAACTCTGCCGGCTAGCCAGCTAGCTACTCCGTTAAGTCAGCTAGTTAAGTCAGCTGGCTACGCTACTGGCTTGGTAGTTAGCTATGCAATAAAGTCACATTGCTAGACAGCTGGCCAGCTAGTTAAATCTGCTAGTTTAGTCAGCTGGCTAATCAGCTTGATAGCTAGGTAAGTCAGCTCGTTAAGTCAGTTGTCTACCCAGCTGGTTATCTAGTTAAAAAGCTTGTTGGTGGCTCAGCCTGTAATCCCATGCCTTTGGGAGGCTGAGGTGAGTGGATTGCCTGAATCCCATCGGTCATGACCTCCTGGGCAACTTGGTGA